>NW_018744926.1:0-275004 GCF_001683475.1 Chenopodium quinoa
TTATATAAAAACTACTTTCTATTTTAATTGTGGGTTATTTGGATTGTTGAAATCTGTCTAAGGCGGGACTTGGGCTCTGGACAACGTCGCTCCTAACCTCTCCTACCTGGGATCTCATTGATCCAAGTAATCTACTATTATTATAATTATTTTTAAAAATTTAATTTATATAAAAACTACTTACTAATTCTTATTGTTACTGTTATTATTATTGTTGTGAATTGTTATTATTATTGTTGTGAATTGTTATTATTATTGTTATTGTTATTTGTATTATTATTATTATTGTTATTGTTACTTTATTGTTATTATTATTGTTATTGTTATTTGTATTATTATTATTATTATTATTGTTATTGTTACTTTTATTGTTATTATTATTAATTAATCATGGCATCAAACCCGAACGCTTCCTCCTCCTCTAGAAAATCCAAGTCAAAACGTAGGGAATCACCAAATCCAAACACTTCAATGCCTATGCCCCCCCTAACATGCCCCCCTCCCCTAACATGCCCTTTCCAAACACTTCCACGCCTTTCTTTCATCCCCAAAACACGGGAGGGCAAGAACAAATGGATGATATGGCTCCTTGGACCCAATTTCAACAAAGCCAATTTCAACAACATGAATTTCCTTTTCCTCTTCCTTCCAAGGTAGCCAAACACAAGCCTGTGGGTCGAGTGAACCATCCACCCAAATGCCCAAACCCAAAATCCTAACATATTAGAGTGGTGTAACGAAGAGGATTTTGCTCAAACCAAAAGAAAGAGTGAAGTTTGGTCACATTATCAATTAAGTAAAAATGGACAAAAGGCCAAGTGTCGGACTTGTGGTAAAATTTTGTCGGTCGATACCAAGGGAGGGACGGGACACCTTAATAGACATACAAAAAAATGTGGTGGACCATCTAGTGATCCAACCCAACCAAAATTTCTCAATTCCATCCACAAGGCTTCATTTACAATTACGAGAGAGATAGGGATGAACTTGGGAGAATGATTGTACATGCGGAACAACCTTTTCTTTTCGCCAAAAATGATGCCTTCAAAAACTATGTTAACCGAGCACTACAACCAAAACACAAAAAAATCTCCCGAAAAACCGTTCGATCTGCTGCCATGAAGAGTTATCTAGAGTACAAATTGAAATTAGTAAATGAATTAGCTAATCTTCCTAGTAGAGTTTCTTTAACCGCCGATGCATGGGATGGTGGTTACGGACTCCACTATTTATGTGTTACTTGTCATTGGTTAGATAATGAGTGGATGTTACAAAAACGCATCATTCATTTCAAAATGCTTGAATACCCTCATACCGGTCTTAACATTTCACATCATTTAATGGAAGCCATTGATGCATATAGTCTTAGGGATAAAATCATGTCAATGACTTTCGATAATGCAACTTCTATGACATATAGTGCGAATTTGGTCAAAAACCAATTGACCGATGTTATATTAGATGGAAATGCACTTCATGTTAGATGCATTTGTCATGTTCTTAACTTGTGTGTGAAGGATGGAACACAAGTAATTGATCCATTTTATCACAAAATAAGGAATGCTATTATGTCTATTAATAGCTCTAACATGAGATATCAAGAATGGAAAGGTTTTTGTAGGCAACAACGGATAAAAACCATAAAAATAGCACCGGATTGTCCAACTAGGTGGAACTCCACCTATGAAATGTTGAGTCGGGCAATCGAGTACAAGGTTCATTTAACACTTTTTTATAATATGAAATTTCCACAAAATGCTTTACTAGAAGATGATTGGGTTAATTGTGAAAATATATGCAGTTTTTACAATTACTATATGGTATGACACATTGTTTTTCTTCTGTATATAATCCTTGTTCTCATTCTTTTCTTAGTAATGCATGTTTACTTGCACAACTTTTTTGCGGAACACCGATCTCAACATGTTTATCGTGGATATCTTCCATCCATGGAGGAAAATGGCGTAAATAATACACCGATATTCCTATGATTTATATTTTTGCTTCTATTTTAGATCCTAGGCAAAAATATGATGGCACCTTTTTATTAATTGATATTTATTATAGTAACATGAATTTTGAAGATGATGTTGAAGCTTTTTAAAACTAAGGTGACAAATGATTTTTTTTCTTTATAATCCACCTATGAAAGTAAATATGGAACCGTGTCTCGATTTTGCCCTTCTCAAACATCCAAAAATGTAAGTAAACGGGCCAAAGGTTTATTTGCACAAGCTGCTAACATGATGTCCAAGTTTTCAGGTACGGAATCATCATCAAGTAAGAGATATCTGACACAATATTTTAGTAAGGAATTAAACTTTTTTAGTAAGGAATTAAAGTTTTCAGGTACGGAATCATCATCAAGTAAGAGATAATATTAGTCAGGAATTAGATAATATTAATCAGGAATTAGATAATATTAGTAAGTAATTAGTATGTTTTATTCAGGAATTATATTATTTTAGTCAGGTATTGGTTTAATTTTTTCAAGAATTAGATCATGATAGTCAGGCTTAAATAGTTTTTAGTCAGTAATTGGTTTATTTTTGTCAGAAATTAGATTATATTAAATATACTAGATTGACGATCTCCACCCCCAGTCGGGAGACGTCTGCCTGGAGCTTTTTGTTCTCCTTGTCAGCGTCTTCTAATGCCTTGAGTTCAGCCTTGGAATCCTTCAGTTTTTGATCAAGGTCATTAGCCCGGCTGGTAGCTTCATCGTTCGCAGCCGTCAAGCTCCGGATCAGCTCCTCCTGTTTCAACTCTACTGCTTTAATCTTTAAATCACACATATAATTAGCATATTTAGTAGAGTTTGAGATTTTCAAGGGTCCTCCGTTTGGCTTCATTTACCTCTTCTTACTTCCGCCTGAAGGGGCCCCGGAGCCCATCCACCCTCAGCATTACCTGAGAAAAAAGGGCAGCCGGATTATGAAATATTTTGATAAAAATGAAGAAAAAGTATCAAAATTGAGTTGAATAATCTTTTACCTCAACCAGTTGGCCCATTATCCGGTCAAAGTGCACCACCTACAGATCAGGTATGGAATTTTTTCTCCGACCGGGTGAGGGTCCTCACCATCCGTTTGGCAAACCCAACAAGATCCGGCTCGTCGGATGTAAGATCTGCACCAAAAGAAGTACTTGGTGAGAAGGATGCAGCATAGTTGGCATTCATTCACTGTCGGCGGCTGACTGAACCCCCTGAGGGGTCTACCTTAGTCTTGACTCTCATGAAGTCAAGTGGCCAAGGTATTTCAATCTTGTCCTTACCTTGGGTCTCCGGATGGGGCTTAGGAATCTCCTCCTCCCCAGTTGTTGCCACATCCGGCTGTAACATTAGGTGGTTGGCCACCCTTTGATGTCGTAGAGGCATCCGGCGCATTCTTCTGCGAAAAATTCTGAGCTTTCACTCAGAATTTGCATAGCAGAAGAGATTTGCCTCCGGTCGTGGGACGATCTGGGTTGGCAGTAGAGGTTGACTGGGAGGGGTTTTCCTGGTGGTTTTGGCAGCCGGAGTCTTTTCCAGATCCTCCCTTTGCCTTTTGAAAAGCTTGGAGATGGAGAGTGGAACGCGTTTGGCTGTATCCTGCAAATTAAGAGTTAAATGTTTCCAGCCGGCAAAAACCTTTGCAAGAAATGTAAAGAAAGAACTAAAGTCAGGCGGTCTTACCCTGCCTTTCTTGGCCTCAACGGCTACTCTCTTTGAGAGCGCGTTTTCCTTGCGCAGTTGCACTGCTGACTTAGCCAGAGTTTTGGCCAGGTTAACCATTTTCAAGGCGTCGGCTGCAAGGAGAAAATAAAAGTTAGAAAAAATCGTAAAAAGTTTGAAGTACAAACTAAAAACTACAAAAATGCCGGATGCAAGTGGATCTACCCTTGGGAAACATGGGCTTAACCCACAGGCGGACATAAAGCATTCATTCCTTGAAGTAGTCCGGGTGGGGGATCTAGTTTTTTCGGAACAATTATGTAAGTCTCATCCCCCAAGGGCTCATTAGTGGTTTCAAAGAAACCCGGCTCCATTATTTGCTCCTGGGCCCTAGTAAAGAGCGCCGGGAGAGGGTATTTCCTGCCCAGAAGAATCGGTTCCTGATTGTACCGGCGCAGTGTCCAGTTGTTCTCAGGGTTGGTGAAGAAATTAAATAAAACTTGTCTTTCCACCCGAACCACTTGGACACCTTGTCCAAACTCATCAAGTACAGGGGCAAGGTGGAAAGAGTGTACCATTCCCCATGACCGCCTGGGGCCTTGCTCAAGTAATGCATATGAGCGAAGGTAGAGAAGCTGGGAGCTAAGTTCTGGAGCTCACAGGCGGCTATGTAGCTCAGAATATTCACCCATGAGTTGGGGTGAGCTGCCAAACTCCCAGATCATACCCCCTTCAGGATTTTCCTAATCCCGGTATGGAGGGGGGACCGGAGGCCAACTTCTATTACCGTCTCATAGCAGACAAAATAGTTGTCTGCATTCTTTATTTCGTCGTCCCAGGCCATCATTGCATCAGCAGGCGGGACGATAATCTCCACCCCTTTCCAAAGGGTGCTTTTCCTTGAAAAGCCCTGAAGCCACTCTTCAGCAGGGCTATGTCACCCAGAAGAATCCTAATTTTCTTCGGGTTTGGGTTGTCAGCAACTTTCGCCGGCTGCTGATAGTCAGCCGCGAAATCATCTTGATCGGAGCCAGAAGCCTCGGCTCCCGATCTTTCAGCAGCATCAGCACCGCCGGATCCTTCCCTATCCATTAGAGGAGGCGACCTCTTCACCGTCTACCTCACGTACGCTTGAGCTCCCGGAAGACGGGGGAGCCTCTTCATCATAATTGCCGCTCTCCTCCAAATCCTCATGTTCCCCAGCCGGAACAACCTCGTCGGTAGGCACTTCCATAGTGCGCCGGCTCTTAGACTTTCTGGCCGTCTGTTTGACTCTGGCCATTATGTCCTGCACAGACACAGAGAGGGAGGAATTCGGAGATGAGCACAACAGTTCCGACAGTCTAGAAAAGGCACCCCCTGTTCTAGACTCAGCCGTTCCTTGAGACCGGCTGAGGTTCCTAGGCAGTACCGAGTGTGTGGATTGAGAACTCATTTTATTTCTAAGACTATGTATACAGACGGAAAAAAAGAATGTATACAAGATTGGAAAAGAAAAGCTAAAATGGTACAGGCGGTTACCTTGTGTTTAACTCTGAAAATCTGAAAACACCTACAGACGGTGACCGGGTGTTGCAAGGTTAGCACACGGAAATGCGGAAAAATTTGACGCAGACAGAAGCAGAGAATCTCTCTCTAAAAAATCTCTCTTTCTCTCTCTAGAAAGTCAAATGACAATGAAATGAAGTGAGAGAAAGGGGGGTAAACTTCTATTTATAGAAGGTGAATACAGGGGAATCCCCGTTTGAATTTAAAATTTTACTATTCGTTATTACTGTTCACCTTTGATAGGTGGACACGAGTCACAGGCATCACGTGACATTCACGTGAAAATGTTTAGGGTAAAAATACCCTAGGCATGTGAACCAATGAGAGGAGGCCACGTGTCAAGTTTAGGATAGCCCCAAGTGGCCCAATAGCCTCCTGACAAGTGTCCCCTTCAGAAAAGCTTCTGAAATGGCGGCCTTTAGGGCCCAAGTCCCAATAAGCAATATAATTCGGCGCAGCCCACTAAAACCTAGGTCAAGTGACCTAGATAGGGGCACACCTACCAACGACCCTTTAAATAGGGAGATATTTTCCCCATTTTGGGAACACATTCAATCATTTATTACACCTACTTTCTCTCTCATCAGAGAAACATCTGAGCTTGGAATCCAAGCAGATCCCCACCTAAATTTCCGTACTCTTTATTCCCTTTCAAGTTACTAACTTGATCTTCGGAGGCGGAGCTCCACCACCCGGAGTCTCTGTTGTATTTGCAGGTACAAACTCAACCAGACCAATCTTTGTGACATAACTCTCCCGAGGGACAAAAAACACCCAAAACAGTTCCTTATTTGTTTTTCGACTGGAATTCAACTAATTTTCTTCTGTTTCCCCCTTAAAAGTAACAATGGCAAAAGCTTCTTCCTCTAATGACAAAGAAACTTGTGGAGATAATCGTAGGCTAAGGGAGATAGTCAAATTTTTTTGCTCATTTAATTCAAGTTGTCTATTGTTGTCTTCGATCAGAAGATGGGTATCGAAACATGGTGGAGAATTGCATAGACATTAAGAAGAGGATACAAGAAAGCAAGGATGATAATGAAGCAAAGAAGAAATTGTTGGCGGAGTGTGAATGGTATGTAATATATCTTCAGCAAATTCGGTATGAAATGCAGGACATGTTAAGTGATATTTTAAGCAAGAAGGATAAGCTTGATCAAGTACTCAAAGAAGAAGACTTAAAGAAGAAGATGGCAAAAAGAGTGAAACAAAGGGAGGATGAGGAAAGAAATAGAAAGAAGAGTTCAAAGCAGAAGAAAATTTCACGAAGGAGGAAGGAAAAAGCTAGGAGAATTGAGCAATGGTATGAGCCCAACTCTACAGTTCAATTGTCTGAAGAATTGGATTATGATTATGATAATGACAAACATTCTATTGATCATTTGGAGAGGATATATGATGCAAATATATAAGTTTAACTATGTTTAATTTAAATCCTTCTTTAGAATATATAAGTTTTTGAACACATTTGCACTACAATGTTTGTGATTGCAGATGAAAATGTGAGTGGAAGTTGAAACACATTGTCATATCAATCACAACACTTTTGTAAGGAATGAAACTGATTTTATATATGAATTTTCATTTATATCCTTATTTTCAATTATTATCTATGTTGTTCTCTGTACTTTGTGTTGTTTTTTTAAATGTGTGCATTAATGTTATTAATCTCAGATTGACTATGGAATTGAATGCTTGTTTGGTTGTATATTAATTTAGAAATTTTTATGTTAGTTAGGATCCAATAGTTTTAAGTCAGGAATTAATATATTTTAGTCCGGAATTGTAGACACCCATTTATGTCTCCCCAAAACCAAACCCAGTGATGAGTGCCTTTCACGTCGAATCATAATCGAATGAAACGAAAGTGTGGAAATGTCTAGTGTTGCGAAAAGTTTTATTTCTTTTCTTTTCTTTTCTCTCTGTTTTTGAAAACTTTATTTTTAAGAAAACAGTCAATCCAGTTTGGTTGGTCCATTATATGGGTACAATAGTGGTGTAGTTGGATGGGGCTTGCAAAAAACCTTTCCAATGATATATTATAAGCCCAATTCCGATGAATATTGAGGAATTTATGGCCAATTTACTAAAACTGAGCCCGGTTTGAGTTTTAAGTACGACCCAATGATCTAGGGGAGGGCCTAATATGATTTATCATTCCTAATGTAATTAGGAATGGTTTTGGTCTTCTAGAACATTCTAGAAGGTCTTATCATTCTTAATTCAATTAGGATTCTTCAGAGTTTTAATCAAGATCAAATAGCATTTTCGACTGAAATTATATTATTTTATCTTCCAGTACAGTAAATTTATCAGATTTTGAAAAACGCGTTAAAATCTGGTTTGGCGTCCAACCCCAGGCCTTGGCACCTGGAATCAGGATTGGCTCCAGACGCCAGCCATTGGCGCCTGACGCTAGCCACTGGTCCTGGCGCCAATGAGTCAGGGCTGGCGCCAAGTTAGTTTTTCGATCTCCAGAATCTGTTTTGATAAATTATCTTTTTTTGGATGTTTTTCTCTATAAATATCGTATCTAAAACTCCGTTTTTATTCATCATCTACATCTATCGTTCACCAATTCTCTTTATTCTTAAGTTTTAATAAACTCCGTTTTCATTTATCATCTACAATCATTATTCATTAACTCTCTTCATTCATCATCATCCTTCATTCATCAATTTTCAATAACATTATTCTTCATTCATTCTTTTCTATACTTTGCTTTTTCACACAAAAATTCCGCATTCACAAGATCTAGAAACACCTAGCCATATTCGAAGTTGCCTTCGCCCTAGACGTGAAAGGTTTTGATTTCTGAGGGTTTGGTCCCAAATCTCTCTTTCAATTATTTAATTTAATTGCTTCGATTATTATTTTTCCTTGAAGTTACTAACGCGTGTATTTTGTAATTAGAAAGAGGTATGAGGCATCCAAGTAAGTACTTTAATGGTTTAATTGATATCATGATGTAGACATCATGCTTAGATTGTTATTTATGATTCCTAGTATCATGTCTAGGGTATCTTTAATATTAAGTATGATTAAAAGTATGATGCTTCCTATGCTCTTCTTAATATTTATAATTATTGATTATTGATTATGTTGCTTGATATGTACATTATTTATTGTTATTGCTTGATCACCTTTTATTGCAGGTTAAAGGGAATTGGTATTTGCAACCACGCTTAATAAGATATTAATAATCTTGTTAGGTTAATTGTGATTATAATTCAAGTGATCGCCAATAATAGTTTATTTGTGCATTAAATTCAACCAACATAGATTAAACAGGTTTAGGGTTGATCTATTGATTGTATGTTAGTCAGAAAGCGCACATGAATACGATCAGAATAAAGTAGAGGCCTATTATTAGGGCAGGTTCAATCTCTTTTAGGTTGGATTTGTACCATCATCCCCGAACCCTTATTTGGTTCATGACCTTATGGAGTTGACGATCTCTTGAATCGTTAAGGGGTGTAACCTTCATCCTATGAACGGTTTACAAGTTCCTTAAAAACTTGTTGACGACTCTTTTGCTCTATCTTCTTCCTTTTTGGACGCCACCGTACTTTAGTGTATGATCACAGTGGGGTTCAAGCAGTGGGATTTTAAAGGCTTGAAATTATTCCCTACAGTTTTTGGCGACTCCACTGGGGAGGATTTCTATTTTAATTCCTGAATTTGTTTCGGCAATGATTTAGAATGAGTGGATGAGACTCGAAAAGTTCTAAGTATTTCATGTGCGTAATTTTGATTAACATTATTGTTGATTAGGGGATTTTTATCCACCAAGCGCCGTTTGACAAGTGGACCAACCAGGATCCGCCACGCGTCCTCCACGGACCACTTAAGACACGCCACGTGTCCACCCATGCCAAATGGGACAACCGGCCATCAAGGCCCATTTCAGTCTAGAAGCCCGTTCGGCCCTAGGTTTACCTTAAACCTAGAGAGTTGCACGCTTCCCAAGGCTATAAATACTCGATTAATCCTCATTAATCAGGGACCGAATACATTACGGAACACACTAATAACCGGCTGATCTCGCTAGCAAAGCAGATTACCTACATTAAATACTCTCACCTAGAGAGACCTTATTACTTTAATTTCTGTATTAATTACTCCTTAATCAGGTACTAACTTGACCGTTGGAGGCGGAGCTCTCAGGAGTCTCCGTTATTTTGCAGGTACAGGCGTCCGGTTCCAGTCTCGGAATTGTAACTCTCCCGCAGGACATCAGAAAACCCCGAAACATTTGGCGCCGTCTGTGGGGAGAGTACTTCAGAGATGGCATCCAAGTCTGTACCGACCCCAGAAGAGAGGCGTCCCCTAGACGACCCTCAAGTTCAGTCGGACCATGATACCGAAAGTGAATTTGAAGTTGAAACTCATACAGCTCCAGACGGGACCCTAAGGGCCCGCCGTACCCGTCATACTGAAATAAGGGAACGGGAGTATCTTCAAACAGGAAGCGAGCCAGCAGGCGCACCGCTTGCTCGGCAACAGCCGACTGATGGGTCTGCTCCCATCACAAGGAACGAACTCATGACCTTCATGAGGGGATTCAAGGGAGAGGTCCAAGAGTTGATCAACAAAAAACCGCCTGCTTCAGTCAAAGAGCAGGCGGCCAAAAAACCTTCCACTTCACTGAAGAGGAAGCCAGTTCAAGGGCGAGAGGCGACTCCCCATCCTAAATCTAAGAAGCGGGAGCCGTCTGCTCTTGATTTCACAAAACTCCGTTATCCTACGGGAAGTAGGAAACCGGTTCGTCATATTCAGGCGGACGGTCAAAGCAAACGTTCACAGATGCTCGGCACCTGATAGAGCAGAAGAAGAGTGACCGATTATCAGAGTCGGCTTCTACTTCAAATTTTCAGGACAGTTTGCGAAATGCCTCGATGAGGCCAACTCAGTCGTACCATGAGAGTCAGTCAGGCGGCACCTCCCGTCAGTCTGGCTTTCATAGTGCGCAGGCGGTGCCAAATTTGCCATTTGTGCCGCAACAACAATATTTTATGCAGCCACCTCCATTTGGTGGACCTGCAGCAAAAAACGTCCAACCTATGGACTGGCAGCTACGGCTGCTTAGACTTGGTGAACAGCCGTCGGCCTTCTCCAAGGAAATTACTGAAGCCGCTCAGCCGGCCAAAGTAAAAAATGTTTTAGTAGGCGCCTATGATGGCACTACTAACCCGGAAGACCATCTGATGGCATTCACCAACCTGATGTACCTTCAAGGGTTGGATGATCCCACTTGGTGCAAGTGTTTCCCAGCAACTCTCAAGGGAATTGCACAGCAATGGTTCGGCAACCTGCCGACTGGTTGTGTAAACAGTTTCAGGACGCTTGCTTACTTATTTGCCTCCAACTTTGCAATGAACATCCCTGCGAAGAAAACGACCCTTGATTTGGGAACAATTCAGCAGGGTGAAAAGGAGGGGCTTCGTTCCTACATCAGGCGGTTCAACCTGATGAGAATACAGATTCAAGGGTTACCGGATGAGGTAGCTTATACTGACTTTTTTAGAGGTCTCAAAGACGGGTCTACCTTCAAATTTGATTTAGTTCGAAAAAGGGTGGCGACTCTTCAAGAGGCCTTGATTGAAGCAGAAGCCTATATACAGGCGACTGATCTGTGTACAATGAAACAGTCGGACGGGAAGAGGTTCGACAATAGAGAAGGACGACAGAAAACAGTCGTCCAACAAAGATGAAAAAAGAAAAGGGGTCTGGGCGGCTGATTCCTCTAAACAGCCGGCCAAGAAGAAAAAGGAATTCAAACCATACTCCCCAAAGTATGTGTTTAACAAGGATAACCAGTTTATCCTAAAAGAAATAAAGGGACGGCTCTCAATTGAGAAACCGCTCCCCATGAAGGGTTCTGCGAGCAACCGGAACCAAGACAAAATCTGTGCTTATCATGATGACATTGGTCATCACACCAATGACTGCATTAGTCTCATGCGGTACCTAGACCGCTTGGCTGATCAAGGTGATCTTGACACTTATGTCAAGAAATCTACGGGGAATACTTCCTCAAAAAAAGCAGTCGGCCAAAAAGAATCAACAGGCCGACAGTTCCGATACAGATGATGCAGTCGTCTACACCATTGCAGGCGGCTTCTCAGGAGGCGGCCCCACTATTAGGGGCAACAAAGATAATATAAGGCGGTTAGATGTAAATTCCGTTCACCAAGAACGACCGTCCAAATATACATTTCCTGAGATTGTCATCACTGAAGAGGATCTAGGAGGAATAAGGGGCCGCATGACGACCCTCTCGTTATTGAATGTAAAGTGGCCAACCAGAGAGTTGGTCGAATCCTCATAGATACTGGGAGCTCTTCAGATCTCATCAGCAGCAAATGTCTGTCAAAACTGAAATATCAGACGGACTGCATACATCCGGCCTCCCACCCTTTAATAGGGTTTGGAGGAGGAGTCGTCCACCCACTGGGACGAGTTGATCTACCCGTCCGCCTGGGCGAAAAAGGGGAAGGACGACACATGGTAGTCCGATTCCTAGTTGTAGAGGAACTCTCTGCCTACAACATGATTCTGGGTCGCCCAACCCTGAATAGTGCCAAGGCTGTTATAATCCCGTCACTTATGCTGCTTAAGTTTGAAAGGGACAATGGAACAGTCGGCTCCCTAAGGGGAGATCAGAGGATGGCCCGAGAGTGCTATCTCTCGGATGTCAAACCCACTGCTAAGGCCACTGGGTCAAGTGGAGAAAAAACAGACCTTGACAATGTCAAGGAAAGTGCGCCTGTTCAAGAAACAGGCGACAGAAAAAGAAAGGCGTCCCAGACAGAGTCCGCCAGAAAGGCAAGAAAATAGCAATCATTGGCAGAGGACCGGCCGGATGAGTTCCGCCCTCAGCCGGCTGGTGAGCATACGGACCTGATATTAGACGACTCCCGCCCTGACCGAACAGTCAAAGTTGGGACGACTGCTCTGAGAAACCTTGGTGATGACTTTCACAACCTGTTGAAAGAATACAAGGACATCTTTGCATTTGAAGTCCATGAAATGCCAGGCATTAGTCCTGATCTGGCAGTACACAAACTCGCTGTGGATCCGAAAAAGAAGCCGGTACGGCAAAAGAAGCGGAACCATGGTGAAGAAAGAGGTCAGGCGGCCGCCGCCGAAGTCAAAAAATTACTTGATGCAGGGTTCATTCGGCAATGTTACTTCCCAGATTGGGTTGCAAATGTGGTACTTGTTAAAAAGCCGAATGGCACCTGGCGAATGTGTGTAGACTACACAGACTTGAACAAGGCGTGCCCCAAAGACAGTTACCCTCTGCCCAAAATTGATAACCTGGTCGACTCAACAGCCGGCCATGCCTTGATGAGTTTTATGGACGCCTATTCTGGTTTTCATCAAATTCCTTTGTGGAAGAAAGATCAGGAGAAGACGGCCTTCGTCACTGATCAGGGATTATACGGTTATACGGTCATGCCGTTTGGTCTTAAGAATGCCCCGGCTACATTCCAACGAATGATAAACACAGTGTTCTTTGATCAGATTGGGAGAAACGTCGAGGCATACATTGATGATATGATTGTTAAGACTAAACTTCAGAAAGATCATCTGACGGACCTCCGAGAAACTTTCGCCACACTCAGGCGGCACCATGTCATGCTCAATCCCAAGAAATGTGTATTTGGAGTTGAGTCTGGGAAATTCCTCGGATTCCTTATCAACCAGAGAGGAATAGAGGCGAACCCTGAGAAGGTACAGGCGGTCATTGACATGCAGTCGCCTCGTACCGTCCGAGAGGTTCAGAAGTTAACAGGTTGTCTGGCGGCCTTGGGAAGATTTCTAAGCCGATCAGGCGACAAATGCCTATACTTTTTCCAGGCAATTAAGAAAAAGGCAAGGTTTGAATGGGGGCCGGATGCTGAGGCCGCCTTCCAGAAATTAAAGGTTCACTTGCATTCCTTGCCAAGGCTGGTCAGCCCTTTGCCCAAAGAAAATCTCTACATGTACCTGGCCGTCTCTGATCATGCGTTAAGCGCGGTGCTCCTTGCTGAAAGGGACGGCTGTCAACTTCCGGTCTACTTTGTCAGTCACGTACTGAAAAATGCCGAGTTGAGGTATCCCCTAGTGGAGAAATTTGGTCTTGCACTCTTCATGGCTGTTAAAAAATTGAAGCCCTACTTTCTGGCACATGCAGTCGTCGTGTATACCGACCAACCGATCAAACGGCCCCTTACCACCATGGAGTCCTCCGGACGAATGATCAAATGGGCCATAGAAATGCAGAGTCTCGAAGTTACTTTCGAGCCTAGAAAAGCAGTGAAGGGGCAAGCCTTTGCTGACTTTATTGTAGAGATGACTCGTCCTCCTGACTCTCAAGTTCCAGACCAAGTCTGGAAGGTATATGTGGACGGAAGCTCTACTTCAAACGGTTGTGGAGCAGGCGTCGTATGTCAATCTCCAGAGGGCGACAGGTTCGAGTATGCTCTACGCTTCAGTTTCCAGGCTTCAAACAATGAGGCAGAATATGAAGCTTTACTAGCCGGGATCCGCATGTGTAAGGCGGCCGGGGCAAGGAAAATAGACGCCTGTTCTGATTCACAACTGATAGTGAGTCAGTAAAATGGCGAATACGAAGCAACACATCCGGCCATGATCAAATATTTACAGGCGGTCCGACAAGCAGTCGGCTCCCTTGAGGATTTCCATCTGATCCAAGTACCGAGATCAGAAAACAACCAGGCAGATGCACTCTCGAAATTAGCATCAGCCGCCTCCTCCGATACTCCTCGAACTGTGTTTTGGGAAGTAATGGAGAAGAGAAGCATCGAGGAAAATCCTATTGGAATTCTAGACAGAAGCTCAACCTGGATGGATTCAATCAGGGCATATCTGACAAACGGTACACTGCCGGATGATCCTCAACAGGCGGCATCACTGAAAAAACGAGCCTCCTGTTTTGAAATGATACAGGGGGAACTGCACAAGAGGGGGCACCTTCAACCCTTCTTAAAGTGTGTTACTCTTGAAAAGGGACGAGAGATACTAGATGATCTTCACTCTGGTTTCTGTGCTTCCCATATAGGTGGTAGGATGCTTGCTCAAAGGGCAAGGCGGCAGGGCTACTTTTGGCCTACTTTGGAAGCAGATGCAATGGAGATGGTGAAAAAATGTGACAAGTGCCAAAGGTTTGGCAAATTAATTCACCGTCCGGCTACTGACCTCACTACCATTCACAGCCCACTACCGTTTGCTAAGTGGGGCATGGACATTCTGGGTCCATATACGCCTGCTACAGGCGGCAGAAGGTATATACTTGTTGCCGTTGACTACTTCACTAAATGGGTAGAGGCGGAGGCTGTAAAGGGAATCAAGACGAAAGATGTAATTTCATTCATTTGGAAAAACGTCATCACTCGGTTCGGGGTTCCCATGTCTATGGTTTTTGATAATGGTCCCCAATTTGAGACGCCTGTTCTCAAAAGCTGGTTGGGAGACCAAGGAATTGGACATTACTTTGCATCTGTCGGCCGTCCACAAGCAAACGGCCAGGTAGAAGCCTTTAATAAAATCATCTCAGACGGTCTCAAGAAAAAAATTGAACGAGCAGGCGGCCTATGGGCAGATGAACTACCACATGTTCTTTGGGCCATTAGGACGACTGAAAAAGGGGCGACTGGAGAAACTCCATTCCTCCTAACTTATGGTGCAGAAGCTGTTCTTCCAATAGAACACTACGAGCCGACTCTTCGAGTAATGCTATATGACGAAGAGGCAAACTGGGAAGCTATGCGCCTGGCATTAGACTCACTTCCTGAAAAGAGGGGCAATGCTGTTTTGCGCCATGAAATCTACCGCCTGAGAATGACTAGATCATACAACAAAAAAGTGCACAGGCGTCCACTCAAAGTAGGGGACTTTGTACTTAGAAAAATGGAAGCAGTTGGTAGGGCTAACGAGTCTGGCAAACTAACTCCCAACTGGGAAGGACCCTACCGAATCTATGCGGAAGTCAGGGACGGTACCTACCGTCTGGAAACACCAGACGGACAACCGTTGCCTCGAACTTGGAATGTAGATAACCTTAAGAAATATTTCTTTTGAATGATGTAAAGTAAAGAGCTACTTAATAAAGTTGGCACTTACTATTCAATTTTGTATTACGAGGGGCATGCCGTCTGTACCTTTACAGTCGGCTACTCTCCATTGAGTTTTTTCACTCTATCTTCAGAGGGGCATGCCGTCTGTACCTTTACAGTCGGCTACTCTCCATTGAGTTTTTTCACTCTATCTTCAGAGGGGCATGCCGTCTGTTCCTTTACAGTCGGCTACTCTCCATTGAGTTTTTTCACTCTATCATCAGAGGGGCATGCCGTCTGTACCTTTACAGTCGGCTACTCTCCATTGAGTATTTTACTCACAATACTTAGCTAAAAAGATTAGGGCCTGGCCGACCCTGTGCCTAACAGGCGGCTACCCTTCTTTGACTTAGCACCTACGTTCACCAAGAACTTACCAAGGCCACCGGCCGAATGATCAGACCAGGCGCCTAGTCAACTGATCTAACTTTTAAAAACTAATCCGACCTGTCCCAACATTATAGCAGGCGTCCGGCGGCATCCATTCGGATGAAATTCGTCGCAGAGAGCAGCTCCCTTTTGGGTGGAACATTGTTCTATAAACTAATTACACGGCACCTATACGACTGTCCCAAAGGGCAACCACGTAGCCGTTTTTGAGACAAGGATAACTCTATCACTAACCAAACCAGTGGTAGCAGTTGACATCTGAGTCAGATGACCGCCTGTATTACTTGGGATAAATGCAGGGGGTACCTATTGAGTTAATAGCCAACAAACATTGGCGAATCAAGGGGTCTAGCCGGCCTACGCCGCCTGGTACCTCTACTTCTCAAACAAAAGTGACGGCGACTGAGTAACTCCAAAGTTAACTCATAGTCACTCCTTCAAATTTGGTATGGAACCTAAAAAGTTTGAGTCGTCCGCCTGTTTTATACAAACAAGGACACTCGAACCCCTATTCCTACTGGATAACCTATTGAGTAAATAGCCAACAAACATTGGTAAATCAAGGGGTCTAGCCGGCCTACGCCGCCTGATACCTTTACTACTCAATCAAGATTGTGACGAAGACTAAGTAACTCCTATGTTAACTTAATAGTCACTCAAACTTAGTACTGAGCCTAAAAGGTACGAGTCGTCCACTTGTTTTTAATAAACAAAGGCTCTCAACCAATACTCTTGCTAGGTTAACAAATAACAAATTAGAGGCCAACATTGGCAATAAAGGGAAACAACCGGTACCCGCCGCTTGTTTTCCTACTTAAATTCCTTGGCTACTTGGTAATTCTATTTACTTGGTCAAATTGAATAAAGAGTTCGAATACCGATTGATTAAATGGCCGACTGATCATCTATCCTGGAAACAGACAACCAGTCGTCCAGGGGCATAGGCGGCATACTTACTATTTGTACCTGTCTTAACGTTCGGCCATACACAACAGTCTGTCTAGTGAGCAAATTTCAAATACTTAGACAAATTTGAACAAAAACAAAAAATTTGATTAAAATGAGCCGGCCATAAAAGACCAGCAGAATATTCAAAACCCCGGCCCCCTGGCCGGGTAATTACAAAGCAAACGGCACGCAGGCCGTGAAAAAAGAAAAAATATACTTAAAGCTTAAGAAGGGGGCAGTTCAGTATCAGCAGCAGCCGCCTGGTCAGCACTCTTCTTGCTGGACTCGGCCTTCGCTGCATCATCTTTTGATGCCTTTCCCCCAAGTGGCACAAGCGCCACAACAGGCTCTTCCTCCTCCAACGCAACGTCCATCGCCTCTTCTTCAGCAGCCGCCAGGATCTGTTGATTATATATTTCCGAACACTGGCGGTACGTTCTTTCCCATGAGGCAAAGTCGGCACTGGGGAACAGTCGTTCCCAGGTCATGCGTTGGATTTGGGCGGAGTCTTCCACCATCTCCCGGACGAGCTCTTGTTTCTCTTGCTCGGCCTTGTCCGAGAGCTCTTGGGTAAGACTCTTCTCCTGGTTCACCAGGCGTTCTTTTACGTTAGCCAAAGATTTCTCCATGGCTTCGTAAGAGTGCATTTTCTGACGAAGGGGCTTCAGCTCGGCTTTAAGTTTGGTGACGGTCCCCTCCAGCTCGTCAACCTTCTTTTGGGCCGCCTCTAGCTGAGCCCGAACAGCGGCGGTCGCCTGCGCCTGATAATAAAGAAGATCAATGGTCAGTACTTCATTTTGGGCAATTTGAAACATTGCTTTATCACAGCTGGAGGTGGCCATAGCCTTTGCGGCCTTTACCTCTTTGTTTTTCCGATCAATCGGCTTGCGAAGGCTGTTGACTCGGAGCAGGGCCTAAGTACAAAGAAAAACAGGCGTCAGTTTCCAATCATAAGGGTTAACAGGCGTCCTGGAACTTCAAAAGGGTATACCTCAGCTAGGATCCCCGAAATTCCATCGAGGTCAAGGGTGCCGGCACCCTTGACCGCCTCCCTGTCAGAGGGAGGAACTACTTTAACCATTGACTTGGCTACCTCAACCAAGTCAAGTCCCTGGGGGCCGGCTGCATTAAGCAGAAGGAAAGACAAGTTAGACCTAATCAAGAAGGAAGCAAGAGTGAGTTTTTACAAGCAAGTGTCCATACATCTAGGCGGCCCCGCCTGGGTTTTTGAAGAAGTGGCCGGCTGCTTCTCAGCCGCCACTGTTTTCCTGGAAGACCCAGGAGAGCTTGCAACAGTCGTTCTCCGGGCCTTGGGGTCCGGCTGTTGCGAGGAAGAAGCCCTTGGAGTGCCAGACTGGAAACAAAAAGAGTTAGTATATGCATAATACAACTTAAAGGGGAAGAGTTTTCAAAGCTTACCAAGGGTGCTTCCTTGCTGGGGGAGTCGGCGTACGACTGCTTCATTAGCGAAACCCGCAGCATGGCCGCCGCAGTCTTAGATGCTGTTATTTTACTCATGGCGTCGGCTGAAAGAAATAAACAGCAAAGTTAGTAAAAATCCCAAGTAAACAAGGCGTGAGAAAACAGAGTATTCGTCAGGCCGGCTACCTCTAGAGCACCGACTGCCGAGGCCACAGGCGGCCAAGAAGTACTCATCATAGAGCCACTTGAAGCTCGGGACGCAGTGTAGGGGTACTTGCTCTCGTACCCCTGAAGTAGAGTTCACCCTAGTCTCTACTTTGAAGAGTCCTTTGTCTAGGATCTCTCTTTTAGCCTTTGGGGGAACAGGCGGCATGCTGCGGCCGCCTGCAAGAACAGGCGGATCCCTGTTCCACTTGTTAAAACGTTTGTTCAGCTCCGTGTCTGAACTCTCGATAATAAGGAAGGTGTTCCGCCAATCCTTCCATTTGTTTGCCTTACCTCTCGTCATGAGGTAACCCCTGTGGCTTGTTAGTTGATACCAGCCGGTACCTCCCGACTTAGGGGTCCGGCTGAGATAGTTCATTTGGGCGAAAGCCTCAAAACTTGGCTCCACCCCGTTCAGTTCGCACCCGGCCACATAGCCGAGTACGTTTACCCAAGAGTTGGGGGCTAACTGCCATAACCCCAGATCATACCCATCTAAAATCCGCTGAACAGCCGGATGTAATGGGAAGCGCAGACCAGCTTTGATGGCCGCCACATAGCAGCCAAAACAGCCGTCACCATAGCTGGTACCAGCCGGCCAGACGACAGTATCTTCTGGATCCGGCACAAACAGTAAATACTCCGGGCCCATTTTGTGGTTAGCAATAAAGCTCGCCACGTTGTCTCGCATGGTTGCGATCCGGCCCCGGGGCACCCTGCAGTAGTAGGGGGTGTTTTCCTCTCTGTAAGAGGCGGACGGCTCTGCCCAATTATCCCCCTTCTCCACTGCATGGGAACTTCTCGCCTCTTGTAGGCGGTTATGTTTTTCTTCTGAGTCAGAAGAACTATGGTCAGAAGAGCTGGAATCGGACTCGTCCCCTGACGAGTCCGAAGAGGACGACTCCTCCCCTCTCCTAGAGGGGCCCGCCTCCTCTCCCTTAGAAGGAGCAGAAGGTAAATTAGACATGTCCACGGTTAGATGAGAAGGGAACACCTTGGTCCCTCTCTCAGAACTGTCAGCTTGACAGTCGCCTCGTTCCACATCTGGCGCCTGGTCAGATGTTTCGCTAAGGAGTACCCTTTGGGAGGAGCCGTCTGAGTTTGATATTCTAGCAGTCTTTTTTGTTCTGGCCATCACGTTCTGCATAGACACAGATTCAGTTGGACTTTGTATAAAGGGCAAAGAGGGGTCCAGAAAAGGGCAGGCGGCACTCCTAGTCCTAGATTCAGCCGTCCCCGGTGACCGGCTGATCACTAACTTAGGGCGTGTCGTGTGCTTCCATGGTGCCATTTCAAAAAATAAAAAGAAAATTAAGAGTAAGAGAACTGAGTTACCTGAACGGATGACAGTTGATGAAGTCCTGAAAGTTCGGGTCAGTCGGCTTGTCAGAACAGGCGGTAGGCAGAAAATGTCCGAAAATGTCAGAGCAAGTTCAGGGGTCCGAATGTTCTCGCAAAAATTCTCAAATGTGAAAATGACCGAAGTCAGCACTTCCTTTTATAGGCAAAATGAGAAGGCGAAGGGTCGCCTCCGAATTCAAATTTGGGCGGGAGAGACTCCCGGCCGTCTGCAAGGTGACACCTGTAACGGGCCGTCGCCTGTCACCGTGCGACACCTGTCACAGGCGACACGTGACCAGTCGCGTGCCACCTGTGAGGGGCAAATGATTAGGGGATTTTTATCCACCAAGCGCCGTTTGACAAGTGGACCAACCAGGTTCCGCCACGCGTCCTCCACGGACCACTTAAGACACGCCACGTGTCCACCCATGCCAAATGGGACAACCGGCCATCAAGGCCCATTTCAGTCTAGAAGCCCGTTCGGCCCTAGGTTTACCTTAAACCTAGAGAGTTGCACGCTTCCCAAGGCTATAAATACTCGATTAATCCTCATTAATCAGGGACCGAATACATTACGGAACACACTAATAACCGGCTGATCTCGCTAGCAAAGCAGATTACCTACATTAAATACTCTCACCTAGAGAGACCTTATTACTTTAATTTCTGTATTAATTACTCCTTAATCAGGTACTAACTTGACCGTTGGAGGCGGAGCTCTCAGGAGTCTCCGTTATTTTGCAGGTACAGGCGTCCGGTTCCAGTCTCGGAATTGTAACTCTCCCGCAGGACATCAGAAAACCCCGAAACAATTGTCATATGCATAAAAAGGTTCTCAATGGAAAGACCATCCTTAATGAGTCAAAAACATAGGGTTTTACACGTAGGAAATTTGAGAAACGTCTTTCACAACTAGGACTGAAACAACACCGCGCGAAACTGGATGATTTTATTGAGCACAGAAAGCTGCTGAGGCATGTGGGAAGTAGCGTCAGGGGCCAGAGCTTGGCGCCACACTTTTTGCCGTAGCGCCAGACGCCAGTATTGGCGCCAGGCGCTACAATTAAAAGTTGGCGCCAGTCTCTGTTTGCTGGCGCCAATTTCCCCCAATACCGAGCCAAAAATATGCGTTCTAATTTTGACCGGTTTTTCGTATTGTTTGCTCGATCCTACTTCCTGATTAAAAATTTTTTTCTCACTTTTCTGAAACCCATATGTGTTCTACATATGGACATAACCCTCTGGGAATATATGCTCTATCTACCCGATTGAACGCTCCTGGCAACAAAGGGTACATCTGAGAGGTTGAATTCACCAAACCATGGAAGTGAGTTTTTTCTAAAACTCGCGGTGTTCTATCCACACGCGTTAACCCTTCACGGTTAGGCTTCTATGCGGTGCATCTGGACAATTAACCATGGACCCTATTTGACTAAACCATATCCCGAACTTTAGAGAACTAGAGCCATGGTTAGGTTGCGAACTCATTGCATCATGTTTTGCTTACTTGCCTAATCGTGCATTATTTGTTGTGCATATATATTCTATGCTCTTCCTAACCGTTTTTTGATTTGTGTTGAGATTATAATTAATGACTTAAAGAACTTTGCCTAATTAATTAATTAATTAATTCGAGTCAATAAAGTTTTTTCTTCTTTTAATCGGAATTGACCTAGTACGACTTTAGGCATACCCCAGTTGCCTAATAATATCGAAAACAGTCCCAGACTGAGGCTCTAGTATTGGTGCCAAAATCTGGGCTGTAGCGCCACTGTATGGTGTGTAGCGCCAGACATTTACTAAAAAGTCTGGCGCCAACCACCATATTGTGACGCCAGTCCTGTCGCTTGGCCGACAGTTCAGATTATTTGTCGAGTCATCACCTAATGTCTAATTAGTCAGTTTCCTGTTTAATTCGGTTAATTTTGCCGGCAATAATTCTCAATTGAATTAATATTCGAGTTTAGGCACTAAGTCCCATGGTCTTACACAAGAGTCCAAGCATGTCACTTACACTCAATACACACACTAATACAAATGTCTTGACCATGATTAAGGGAGTCTTGTGTGCGCGCGTCATTTTTCATCATTTTTTTTAGGGGGGTAAGTCGGATATTAATCCTCCAATAAATAATAGTACTTAAGTTCCCTAAACACATGTACATTATTGCTCCCTAAAAATATGCATACTTTTTTTTAATAAAAGCCATAAAGTCAAACTGATTCGAGTCAAGTAATTAAAACGCAAACTGGCTTAATTTACAGCGCGTGGTCAAGAAAGGAAGGACGATTAATCAAAGATAACCTCTTTGTACAAGTCCAACTTTTCGACAAACCTATATCTCGCAAGAGGAAAGCAAGAGTCATAATGGCAACTCAGGAAGAAGTTAACGATCTCAAGAACCAACTGGCTACTGTAACTGAGACACTGAAGCTTCTCGCACTTAAGATCGAGGATCCCGCGAAGCAACAATCAATGGACCTCATGCAAGAAAGCCTAAGCAAGTTGTCCAGCGACTACAAGTTTCAAGAACTCACATCCCAAGGGGTCTCGGTGGATAAGGATCTTCTTCCGCAGAAGTTCAGTGCTAACGACATCCCAAAGTTTAGGGCAATCGACAACCCCTACTTCCATCTAAGGGCATTTGAAACAATAATGAGTATCAAGGGTATCGATAAGAAAGTTTTCCCTTCTTTGTTCTCGCTATCTCTCGAGACCGTTTGCCAACAATGGTTCTTTTCTCTTGAAAAAGAAAATACCTCTACCTGGGAATCCATAGCAAACGCTTTCGTCGATAGGTACAAGTGCAACGTTCAAGTCGAAACTGAACATAGAGAACTTGAAATTCTCAAGCAGAAGGAGAATGA
Organism: Chenopodium quinoa; assembly: GCF_001683475.1. Lineage (NCBI taxonomy): Eukaryota > Viridiplantae > Streptophyta > Magnoliopsida > Caryophyllales > Amaranthaceae > Chenopodium > Chenopodium quinoa. The sequence continues at coordinate 22,501 of NW_018744926.1, forward strand.
AGGCTTCACATATTTCTTTAACAAGTGGAGAGAAACCTCATCTAAAATGATTGAGGTACCAAGTGAAAAAGAGTCTGTGAGATTGTTCATTAAAAATCTCCAAGAAAAATATTCAAAACATCTTAAATATCAAAATAACCTTCATACCTTTAAGGTTGTTTATGATATTGGGATTAATATTGAAGATGACTTAGCTAAATCTAAAGCTACCAACAATAACTCCAACAGTGGCTAGAAAGGAAAGAAGAACGACAATCCTTCTTCTTCCAAAACCGCCCACTCAAATAATGTTAGCGCCTTTAATCTGGGAGAAGTCCTCTCCATGAACAACCAAGGACAAAAGAAACCGTTTAGGAGAAACTTCACTCCTATTGGCATGAGTTATGACACCGCGTTTGATCGGCTAAATGCAAAAGGTCTTATAACTCCCATTAGACCATTTGGAGATCCACCGGTCGAGAAGAGGTCGCCTAATTGGAACCCCAATGCACATTGCAAATATCATCAAGGTAGGGGGCCATTCTACTAAAAGCTGTTGGAAGCTTAAGGAAGCTATACAAGACCTAATTGACAGTAATAAGCTGTCGTTGCCTCCTGCCAGTAAGAAACCGAGTATTGACAATGCACCTCTAGCTCACACATTAGCTATCTCCGATGAAGAAGGTGAAGTTGACCCCTCATCTCTCATTAAGCCTGTCAAAGTAACCAACGTCGAAGAGGAAGAAGAAGAGATCTTTTTCGATGTCAAAGATAATCTTCCAGAACCAGTAAAAGAGGTAGAGATACAAATACTCACATTGTATCTGAGGGAGACATCGCAACTGTTACATGAAACTCTCAAAATTTTGAATGAACTTCGCAAGGAATATGATGAAGAACCTAAGAGAGAATTCACACCAGTAAAAACGACTTATGAGGCAAAGTACTTTCCCTTACAAGTCACCGAAAGACCCAAGAAGAGTAATAAAGTTTATACTCCAATTGGGATCCCGTATGCACAAATGTTTAAAATGCTCTCCGAGAGTGGCAAGGTCAAACCTCTCGAACCGAGACCATTTGAATCATTAAAAAGGACAGATAGATATTACTGTCAATACCATCAGTCAGGTGGACACACCATAGAAAACTGCTTCAAATTCAAGGATTTGGTGCAGAAAATGATTGATAGAAAGGAATTAGTCCAAGAAGAGGACATAACTGTTAATGGAGTATGGGACAGTGATGAAGAAGATGTCTATCTAAAAGACATAGTAGGACCTTCACCCTCTGTATCATACACCACGGACGACGTTTGGCCTGAAGAAGATTCATCAATAGACGTCCTCACAAGATCCGGGAGAATACAACCTCCTGTTTCAACACAACCCATGCCTACCGTACAACAAGTTCCCATACCTATCATCGAAGACAATGACATCGTTAAACAATTCAAGAAGACAAAAGTTGAGATGAATGTATGGAAGCTTTTAGCAACATCTCGAGAACATAGGTTGGCTGTGATGAATGCCTTGGACAAAATTGGGATAGATTCTGACACCACTCCTGAGGGACTAGCTAACTTCCTCATGAGTGATCTCCCTAGTCCAATTAATCTAATCACCTTCTCTGATAATGATTTACCCCCGGAAGGTGACAAGCACTACAAAGCGTTAAACCTCACAGTAGTCTGCAAAAGAATGAATGTTCCCATGACTCTTGTAGACAATGGATCGACTATTAATGTCTGTCCACTTAGGACTGCGAGGATGCTCGGCATAAAGGATGAGGATTTAACTCCGTCCACACAAGGAATAAGAGCTTACGATAATACTCGACGTCAAGCTCTTGGCAAAATAACCCTAAATGTGACGGCAGGAGCAATAGAACATGCTACTACTTTTCAAGTGGTAGACATCAAAGCCTCATTCAATCTGTTGTTAGGACGCCCTTGGCTCCACGATCTAAAGGTCGTCCCTTCATCTCTCCACCAACAAGTGAAAGCTATAGTTGGAGGAATTCCCATCACCATTGATGCTTCGCCAATGAGGATCAAGTCAATAGAGAATCCAATCATCAACGTGGAGCACGATGAAGATGATGAAGACCTATGGGGCTTTAACGAAGAAGTCTCCTTAATCCAAGAGGATGAAAGGACATCTCTTTGCCACGACCCCCATTCCAACATGATTATCAACACTACGCTAAAGAGACAAGGACACTTCCCTGGGATGACCTTAGGAAAGAAGAAGGGGATAGCAAAATCGATAGAGTCACATGGCCTCCCTAAACTAGATACTTTCGGACTTGGTTTCGAACCGACTCGGAAAGATCTCAAGCGAGCCCAGGACAAATTGAATGCACGTAGGGACGCTTGCATTCAAAAGAAAGCAATTCCAATGGATGAGTACCCTCTTACGCTTAATGGTCAGTTTATAAAAGAAGGAGAGGACTATCCATGCCATGAATTTCCCGAACCATTTGTTGTAAATGGCATACGACAACCAGGATTCGAGATTTTCTTGGATTGCTACTTCATTGACGAAATCCCAACTCCCGTCCATAAGGAGAAAGCATCCCCATGCTTTGACTTTAACGTCATGGGATTAATGTTTGGGCGAGAAAAGAATGAGTTAGTTTATGAGGAAGATAACTCTTCACTCATTCAAACGGTCCTACAAAGCGAAAACTTCGACCCCTCAAAGCTAATTACTCCAGCTGAAGGATCACTGCAAGGGTGGCGCAAGACTATCAAGGTGATTACTCCGAGTGGGAGGAAGATATCAATCACGACAGGACAAGGGCCAATGTTTGAAGAATCGTCAGAGTCAGAGTCAGAGTCTTTCCCTATAGAATCTTCTAAGTCTGTAGCTATAACGCCTTCCCTTCCTATTTCTTCTCCTAGGATAGTTAGTGATCCAGTCCCTGAGGACATATCACTCTTTGATGTAATGATCTCAGGGTATAATAATATCGCTCATTCTCCTTACTTCTCGTGTTCTTCCCTAACCTAAGATGACGAACATTGCTTAGCTAACGATGAAAAAGATAAAGAATTTATTAAAGCAATGGAAACACTTGAAAAGAAAACACCAGTAATTGAAGAGACTAAAACAGTTGACATCTCAAATGATTCAACTCATAAAAGAGAAGTTAAAATCGGACTAACATTGAATAAACAAGAAAGAACCGATTTAATTAACTTGCTTAAAGAATTTATCGATGTATTTGCTTGGTCATATGAAGATATGCCAGGCATTAACAGAGAAATAGCTCAACACATTATACCATTAATTCCAGGAATGAAACCTGTAAAACAAAAGTTACGTCGAATGAAACCCGACGTAGCACGTAAGATAAAAGAAGAAGTTCAAAAACAAATAACTGCAGGTTTCATCAAGGTATCCAAATACCCCAAATGGGTCGCCAACGTCGTCCCAGTTCCAAAGAAATATGGAAGGGTAAGGATGTGTGTCGACTATCGAGATCTAAATAAGGCAAGTCCAAAGGACGACTTCCCTTTGCCACACATCGATATTCTGGTAGACAACACAGCAAATCACGCGCTTCTCTCATTCATGGACGAATACGCAGGGTACAATCAGATTCTCATGGCGGAAGAAGACATGGAGAAGACAACTTTTATCACACCATGGGGCACTTACTGTTACACGGCAATGTCATTTGGGTTGAAAAACGCAGGTGTTACTTACCAACGTGCAACAACTGCCTTGCTCCATGACATGATACACAAAGAAGTTGAAGTATACGTCGACGACATGATTGTGAAATCAAAGGATCATCCAGGCCATCAAGTAGCCTTAAGGAAATTTTTCGAAAGGCTAAGAAAATACAATATGAGGTTAAATCCATCAAAATGTGCTTTTGGAGTCACCTCAGGCAAGCTCTTGGGGTACGTCATAAGCTCTAGAGTAATAGAGATAGATCCAACCAAGATTAAAGCAATCATGTCAATGCCACCACCCAAAACCGAGAAACAGATTCGAGGATTCATTGGCCGGTTGCAATACATAAGTAGGTTCATATCAAAACTAACAACGATATGTGAACCAATCTTCAAAAAGCTCAAGAAGAATATACCAGTAATATGGGATGGCGAGTGTCAAAAAGCCTTTGACCGGATCAAAGCCTATCTCGCGAATCCTCCCGTATTAGCGCCAGCACTTCCCGGAATACCTCTTAGGTTATATTTGACGGTTACCAAAGAGACAATGGGAGCCATGCTAGCACAAGAGGTAGAAAACAAAGAGAATGCAATCTATTACTTAAGTAAGAAGATGCTCGAATACGAAACACGCTATACACCACTCAAGAAATTGTGCCTCGCTTTGGTGTGGGCCACAACTAAGTTGATACATTACATGTTGGTGCATACCGTTTTCGTGGTATCTCGATTGGATCCACTCAAATACTTGTTCAAGAAATCAACGCTCAATGGACGTATTTCAAGATGGATAGTCAACTTAGCCCAGTTCGATGTGCGGTTTATGCCACAAAAAGCTATTAAAGGATCCGTGGTATCAGATTTTCTGGCAGATTTTCCAATAGAAGACTCGACACCAATACAGGACAATGAATTTCCAGATGAAGATTTGATGGTCACCGAAGATGATACTTGGACCTTGTATTTCGACGGAGCCTCAAACCAAAAGGGATGTGGTGTCGGAGTACTACTAGTATCACCTAAAGAAGAACATGTCCCAATCTCAATAAAGCTTGATTTCGACGTTACCAACAATGCTGCTGAATATGAAGCATGTGTGGTAGGCCTTGAAACAGCCCTGGCATTGGGAGTAAAGAAGTTTAAGGATATTCGGAGATTCCTCTTTAATCATCAATCAAATATCTAAAAGGTGGAAAGTAAGGAGCGAAAGCCTAGCCCCTTACCAAACTTATCTGGAAACTCTTATCGATCAGTTGGAGAAGGTAGAATACACATATCTACCTAGAGAAGAAAATCAATTTGCTGATGCCTTGGCAAGATTAGCCTCAATGGTTAGGATTCCCACGGATATCGAGCAAATGCCTCTAACTATTGAAAAAAGGCACAAACCGGCATATATACAGGCTATAGAAGACGACGACCCAATCCAAGACGAAGATGAAGAACAAAAAGAAGAACCATGGTACACAGACATTCTCAACTATGTCACCAATGGAGAATACCCTCCTCATACTGACAAAAGAGCTAAACGAGCCTTGAGACTTTTGGCTTCTCAATATGTACTCATAGACAACGAGCTACATAAAAGGGTACCTAAAGGTCGAGCCCTCCTATGTGTAGGGAAGGTGGATGCACAAAGAATAATGAGAATGGTCCACGAAGGAATCTGTGGAACTCATATAAATGGCAAAATGTTAGTCCAGAAAATAATGCGAGAAGGGTATTATTGGACTACCATGAATAGGGACTGCCATCAATATGTGAAAAGATGACCTAAGTGTCAAATTTATGCCAACTTACAGCACGTTCCTCCATCTTTGCTCTACACCTACACATCACCATGGCCATTCTCTACATGGGGAATTGACATAATTGGATCGCTCCTCCAGGGACAGGAGGCCATGAGTTTATTCTAGTAGCAATTGATTACTTTACAAATTGGGTTGAAACACAATCATATGTTAAACTCACCGCAAAACATGTAGCACTTTTTATCGAGAGAAATATCATTTGTCGATATGGAGTCCCACATGAAATGATAAGTGACAATGGAACTCACTTTCAAGCCGAATGTGAAGAATTGCTACATAAATATGGTATCCAACATCATCATTCGTCCCCTTATAGACCTCAAGCAAACGGAGCAGTCGAGGCAGCTAATAAGAATTTAAAGACTATCATCGAGAAAATGACAGAAAAGTATAAGGATTGGCCTGACAAGCTTCACTTTGCATTGTGGGGTTATCGCACGTCAATCCGTACGTCAACAGGAAATACACCATTTTCTTTGGTATATGGAATGGGTGTCGTACAACCTGTCGAACTAGAAATACCATCTCTACGTATTGCGCTAGAGAGTAAACTCGATGAAGTCGAATGGACTAGGGCACGATATGAAGAATTGATCCTACTCGATGAAAAACGACTAGAAGCTCTACATCACACTCAGTTCTATCAAACTCGTATGGCTAGACATTTTAATAAGAAGGTCAAGACAAGAAATATCAAAGTAGGAGATTTGGTATTAAAAGCGCTAAGAAAAAATGTTATAGATCCAAGGGGAAAGTTTAGACCTAATTGGTCTGGCCCCTACATTGTCAAAACAATCCTGTCAGGTGGTGCAGCAAAATTAACTGACATGGATGGCAATGAATTCTCAAACATGACCAATCTTGACCAACTTAAAAAATACTACCCATAATTACTTGAGTAGGACACTCAAGAGAGCTACGTTCGGCCTGATTCCTTAGGAAAGGATACGTAGGCAACCCATTACGGGTGCGGCCACTTTATTTTTCGACATCTTCGCGTTACAGAATCAACAAAAAGTCAACAAAAGTCGGAAAAGCAACTGGCGTCACAGAACAGAGTCTGGCGCCAGCCAAAAGCCATTAGCGCCAGACGGTGGAATTGGCGCCTGGCGCCAGACCTCAATAGCTGGCGCCAATCTGCAATTACTGACGCCATTTCAGTCATAAAATCTGGGCGAATTTCGGTGTTTTTCGGAAAATTTTCGACTTCCGTACTCGAAAGGTTTCCAAAAATTAATTTTTTTCAGTTTTTCATTGCTTTAATAAAACAAAATTTAAAGTAACAATTTAATTGAAGGCTGAAATTTCATTAATGAAATAAAATTGCATTGTTAATGGAATTTAAATAAGGCTGAAATAAATTAACTTTAAATAAAAATTAAGAATCTAATAAATCTAAAGCTAAGCAATGGTCTAGTCTTTCTTCTCCTTCTTTGCTCTTTTCCAATTCTTTTCCACCTCCTTCTCTTCATCCATTAAATTAGCTAGTAGGCATCCTTTAGAGGACCTACATTCAATCTTAGAATAGATTGTTTCTCCTTCAGCTAGCACCCCATGCTTCTTTTCCACCCAAGCCTTCTTGTCTATAGCTTTCCTTTTCCCCTTGTCTTTAGTAGTATTCTTCTTCTTAGGCATTATAGGTGTCTTGAACTCAATTCTTGCACCTAAGCGTTCCTTGGCCGGTGTCACCCTGTCACCTAGACGATTCTTCACATCGGTTCTACCCTGATCAATTGAAGACTTCTTCAGCAACCACTTCTTTACATCATTAGGTAAAGAAGGGGGAACCTTTTGGGTAATCACTACCCATAAAGGTCTAGCGCTCCAGTAAGTGTCAAATTTATCTACTTCTTGAGATATGGGATACTCATAGGGAGGACGAAGATCCCCAGAAGGAATATTTTGAAGCAAGCCATATTGTCTCTTTACTCTGCAGGGGTAATAATATGTCATGCGAGACAAGCTTGGAAGACGGCAGAAAGGTTGCTTGTTAACACCAACCATCCTTTTTATTTTCCACCATGGGATGACCCACTTGATAGTGAAATCACGTGATTCAAAGACTTTCTTCCACCCATGGCGCCCAATTTTAGGGATGCGCTTCTTTCTTCTCACAAAGCAAGTGGGCGTATAACTTTCAATGTCGTCCGGAGGGCTAATTAATCCTAGCCTTTCCATTAGCCACATCTGAAAAAATAATTCCAATGCAAATAAATTAATATTACAATGCAAAAATATATTTTTTGATTTCTGTAATTAAAAATATTATTTTTCTACCTGTAATAAAATGGGAGAATCGCGAAGAGGTGCTTTTGGGTCCCTTTTCAACTCATCTAGACTAATCATAGTCTCTCCAACTATTAAAGGCATTGGATTTCTCCCTGATTCAATTTGTTCAAGCACAGTGGTTATAATTGATTGACCCTCGTTAATTTTACCACTACTAAGACAATATTGATTAAGCATGCAGAATAAAAACGCCCTTCTTCTATATATGTGAAAAGATTCAGAAAGCGGTTTATCAAAATAATAGCGTGCGAATTCTTTTAAGTTCACCACGTTGCCATCTACTATTTTTGATAAATCCCTTTCCTTCAAGTTAAAAAAGCGCTCAAAATCCTTATAGTAATATGCATCTACTCTAGGGATTACTACCAGGTCTATTGCAGGGAAGCCTAAAATAGCACCAAATTCCTCTGGCAAAGGGCTAATTTCATCATACCCTATTCTAAAACAATGTGTATCAATGTTCCAATATTCTAAAGCGGTATGTATGAAGTCTATGTCTAGATCTACCCTTTTAATGCCATATATTCCCCCCAAGTGAAATAAATCCAATTATTTTCTTTCTCTAGCATTAAGAGATCGACACCATTCATGAAAATATTGGGTGAAGATTTTAGTGGCTAAAGACATGATTATTATTTTTTCTAAAGAGAAGAATTTTTTTTTCACTGGAATTATGTGAAGAATCGGCAGAGCAGGGGGCTATTTATGCACAAATCACGAAGAATTTCAATCTGGATAAAATACGGAGTCAGCGTCGATTGGCGTCAAAACCCCGATATTGGCGTCACACAACAGCTCTTGGCGCCACACGCTAGAAATAGCGCCTGACGCCACGCGCCACAGGCTGGGGGCCAGCTGGCGCCAAGTCAGCAGGACAGCCGCGCGTGCTCAGTTTGCGTTCTGATTTTAAATTGGAGTCGGTTAATGACTTTATGGCCCCGTTTTTATTTTCTAAATATTTTTTTATTTATTAATTAAATATAACAGTTATTTTTTATTTTTATTGCCTTTTTTGGATTTTATATTAAAATTCAAAAATCAGCCTTTCTCTCCGTTTTATTTTTCCTTTTTATTTTCCTTTTGGGGGAGAGAGTCGGATAATACCCTCCATCAATAATAAAAATGACGGAATTTTTGCGCAATATTGTTATCACATTTGCACACACTAACATACACTAACATAATAATAGATAATAATAGATTTACAGAACAAAGTGTCTAAATAACAAGTCAAAGGCAAAGTTCTATAAAAAGTCAAAATAAAATACATATACAGAAATGAACTACGGCGCCGGAGGACGTAGACCCATCATGCCATAAAACAGCGCCGTCCGAGGAGTCACCTCTCCACCAGCTCCGGCCTCAGCACCAGCTCCAGTCTCCGTAGGAGGAGGGAAACTCAAAACAGGACCGCTCCAGCCAAGGTCAACCTGAGGCTGAGACCGCGGAAGCTGCTGCGATGACGAGCCAACCTCGTACATCCCACCACCTCTGAAAGCCGAGGTAGCCTCTCCCACCGGTGCAGCAGGAGCATCCTCAGAAGAAGACCCTGAGCCCTCAGCAACGTCGGCTCGAGCTGCCTCGGAACGGCCACCTCTACCTCCTGACGAAGTGCGACGACGTCTCGAGCTAGACCTCGCCGGCTCTCTCCGCCCCTCAGGCCTCGTACGGGTGTGAGAAGCAATCGGCTGACCCTGCAAAAAGAATTAAATCAGAAACAAGGTGAAAACTGAAGCATAGTGCAGAAACAATAAGTAAAGAAAAGTTACCTCTCGGACAGCGTCGTCTCGACGACAGGTAGCCGCGTTCCTCATCCGGACGAGTTGGCTCCGAAAGGCATCTATGCATCGTGCCATAGCCGAAACCACCTCGCGTGAGAACTGTCAAGGAAAGTTAAGTCAGTAAAAATGCACGATAACTGAATACAAGATTCTGAATTAGAGCTAGACTTACCCTGGTCTGGTGACGAGGAATCGACCGCTCCACGAAGCGCTCGCCCTCAGGATCCGGAGAAATCATCTCCTCGATCGGCCCGTACATCCCCTGGTAGTGGATGGACATACGGGGTGGCACAAACTCAGTGGGACCATCCTGATGAAACATAAAGAAATTAGTAAGGTATTACTTGGGGGCTACTCAGCGAAAAATAAAAAGCTAAGGATCTTACCCTCACATCCTCGGCCGGCAGGGGGGCTGGAGCCAACAAAGGAAGTAGCTCCTCAGCATAACTCCGCCCAAGGATCACATGGGACCGCCAAAGAGAACCAGGCTCCTCATCCATGCTCGACAACTCTCTCTCGTCGAACATGTGGCGTGGTGAAGGAGCAGGGACGACAAAAGCATCGGAAGAGTGTTGTCTGGCGACTCTCTCTCCTAAGTACACAACAGCTCCGTAGGTCCCCAGAAAGTAACGACGCTTAGCAGAGTACTGTGCATCTAATCCAGGGACTGTCCAACCACCCCATGGTCGGTATGCTACCTCAGGTCCCTATAAAAATACCAATTGGGTAAGAACATGTCTAAAACGTCGCAGAAGGGCAAGATAAACACCAAAATTCGTACCGAGATGATCCGACTCCGGACACGTGCGGTAGACAGGTCCACATGGTGGCCGCCCCAAGAGGCGCTCACCGGATACCCCCTCGGCGATGGTCTCGCTGGCGCAATGGAAGGAAAGTACTCATAGAACCAGATCTACAAAAAAGCTAAAACATGAGTAAATGCTAACTAACATATAGGGCTAAACTTTATAGGGAATAATGTTTACCTCTACGACTTTCCAGAAAGTAGACAAAGCAACGTTCGTCCTAAAGGACCGGTGGCGACACGAGTCCCTCAGTGCGCGAACGAAGTCAGTATAGGCCAAGCTGGCCCAGTCATAAGTCCCGATCCGCCGAAGATCGCGAACAGCGGGGAGATAGTAAAGCAACGCCCTACTACCCCTGTCAGGGGAGAATGTCCCTGACAACAACATCAGCACAAAGATGTGCACCCGCTGCTCCTAGGTGGTCGCATCGTCATCAAGAGTCGCTGCCAGCGTCGAGCGGCGAATCCCTCTAGTACTGAACTGAGTCGTCTCGACCTCAGCTCGAGCCCGAATAGCAATCGGCCCCAACAGTTCCTCGATACCGCCATCAAATGGCAACGGCACAGAAGAGAACTTCAGTCCTGTGATGAGACTGAAGTCTGTAGGAGTGACCATCATCTCACCCCATGGAAAATGAAAGGTGTTGGTAGTGTCCCAAAAGAACTCCACCAGAGCGCGTACTACGTGGTGACCCCCGCTAGAGGCGACCATAGCCTCGGAGGTCTCGAACAGGGCAACCAGTCCGCAAGACTCCCATAGGAGTCTCGTCTCTCGATCTCTGGCGATATGCAACCTATACAAATCGCCTAGACCATCGCAGCCAGAGCCGTGGTGTCGTGTCCTCCCAGGCTCAATTCCCCGTCTCACCCTCTCAGAAATGTGGTGGACAGGGGCAAAGAACAAGGTCTTCTCATCCCACTCTGGGAACTGACCAAGCGAAGTGGACGGTGTAGTGTCGTCCTCCACGAGCTCATGCTCCCGTCTAGTGTTTCGGGACCGTGAACCTGAGCCTCGTTGTCTAGCCATGCTACATTGTGCAGAATCATCATAAATCAGGGTTCTATAGCATCTAAAGGTTCGCCTAGCCGCATGATACTATGTTCGCAAAAACAGAGTACGTAGTACTAAAACAGAGCACAAATTCAAATCGAGCATGACAACATTTTTTCAAGCAATCAAACAATTTCTTGCAACACTATAGTGGTTATTGTGACAAATTGAACAAGAATTGCTAGCAAAAACATCAAGAACGGGTCACATTGTTCTTCACGACCTTAGGAGGTCCAACAATGGCGGATTGCTCATTTCTTCGCCAAATTGAGTCAAACAAGTCTCAAATTACTCCCAAGGCAATATACAAACATAAACAAGCAATTTCATGGCATAAAACTTGATAAACAAAGCAAATTGAGCATCATAAGTTTCGAATTTTCATGAAATTCGTGAATGAACATGCCAAGAATTCATAAAAACCGATGTGAGTTGGAGGAAAACTTACATAGATCGGGAATATGGATGAGAAGAGCTTTGATTTGCAACAAATTTGAGCGAATTTGGTTGAGAAACGAATTAGCAACGATCAATTGAAGTTTCGACTTTTTTCGAGCAGCGTTCGCAACAAACCAGAGCACGAAATGAACTGAAAACGGGAATTTAAAGTGATTCTCGTGCTGGCGCCAGTCCCTAGGCATTGGCGTCACAGTCTGTGCTTGGCGCCAGACGCCAATTTCAGCGCATGGCGCTAATGCCGTAAGGCTGGCGCTGATCGATTTTCAGCGACGCCAAAGCAGCCAGCCACCTGTTGGGGTTGTGCTAGCCTTCTGCAATATATTTTGGGTTCCTTGGTACGCCAGTTAGCCCCTCTAAGAAATTTGATATGATTAGGTAATCGTCTTGATTACATGGAGTGATCGACCTGATAAAAAGATCGTCTCACTAAGCTTAAAGCGCCTAAGCATTGGCTCATTAGCAAAAAGCACCGACATACAGGTTCAAGAGCAAAGAGCGTCGACATACAGGCATAGCAAAAGGCAAGTTCAGGCGAACTTTTAAGGATCGACAGGCGTGGATCTTCGGTATTTTCCTTTGGGAGATTATCGCATCAAGTGAGGATGACTTCAAGAGAAGATGTCTTCGGCATCATTCCCTAGCTTGCGGAAAGTTGTCACAAACAACTGAAGGTAATTTCGGGCGAAATTGTCTTCGATCATAGTTCCTGAGTCATGGAAGATGATCATAATGCGGATGAGAATTATTTCAAGAGAAATAATTTTTGATGATATTCCCTTGGACGTGGAATATTATCACAGCGGAGAAGGTAGTTTCAGGCGAAGCAATATTCTAATTTGGAGGCAGTTACAAGGCGTAGCGGTTTTCAAGCGGGATGGCATTCTCTGGCTTGCAGGAAGTCATCAAAACAACAACAGCAACAACAACAATCGGTTACTTTCAGAGACGTGTGCTCGACGGTGCAAGATACGCGTTTCTTAACTCTTTTATCTATTTAACTAATGCTAGTTTTGCAGGTATCGGCGTTATAAGATTGATTTAGGATCGCAGAACGTTCTGAATCATTCTCCGTCCCTATCGCTACTTTGACTTTCGTTTTCGAAACTTGCGTTTCTCCAAACTCAGTCAAAGTGGGGGCTTCTGTAGACACCCATTTGTGTCTCCCCAAAACCAAACCCAGTGATGAGTGCCTTTCACGTCGAATCACAATCGAATGAAACGAAAGTGTGGAAAGGTCTAGTGTTGCGGAAAGTTTTATTTCTTTTCTTTTCTTTTCTCTTCTCTCTGTTTTTGAAAACTTTATTTTTAAGAAAATAGTCAATCCAGTTTGGTTGGTCCATGATATGGGTCCAATAGTGGTGTAGTTGGATGGGGCTTGCAAAAACCTTTCCAACGATATATTATAAGCCCAATTCCATGAATATTGAGGAATTTATGGCCAATTTACTAAAGTGGGCCCGGTTTGAGTTTTAAGTACGGCCCAATGATCTAGGGGAGGGCCTAATATGATTTATCATTCCTAATGTAATTAGGAATGGTTTTGGTCTTCTAGAACATTCTAGATGGTCTTATCTTTCTTAATTCAATTAGGATTCTTCAGAGTTTTAATCAAGATCAAATAGCATTTTCGACTGAAATTATATTATTTTATCTTCCAGTACAGTAAATTTATCAGATTTCGAAAACGCGTTAAAAGCCGGTTTGGCGTCCAACCCCAGGCCTTGGCGCCTGGAATCAGGATTGGCGCCAGACGCCAGCCATTGGCGCCTGGCCCTAGCCACTGGTCCTGGCGCCAAGTTAGTTTTTCGATATTCAGAATCTGTTTTGATAAATTATCTTTTTTGGATGTTTTTATCTATAAATATCGTATCTAAAACTCCGTTTTCATTCATCATCTACATCTATCGTTCACCAATTCTCTTTATTCTTAAGTTTTAATAAACTCCGTTTTCATTTATCATCTACAATCATTATTCATTAACTCTCTTCATTCATCATCATCCTTCATTCATCAATTTTCAATAACATTATTCTTCATTCATTCTTTTCTATACTTTGCTTTTTCACACAAAATTCCGCATTCACAAGATCTAGAAACACCTAGCCATATTCGAAGTTGCCTTCGCCCTAGACGTGAAAGGTTTTGATTTCTGAGGGTTTGGTCCCAAATCTCTCTTTCAATTATTTAATTTAATTGCTTCGATTATTATTTTTCCTTGAAGTTACTAACGCGTGTATTTTGTAATTAGAAAGAGGTACGAGGCATCCAAGTAAGTACTTTAATGGTTTAATTGATATCATGATGTAGACATCATGCTTAGATTGTTATTTATGATTCCTAGTATCATGTCTAGGGTATCTTTAATATTAAGTATGATTAAAAGTATGATGCTTCCTATGCTCTTCTTAATATTTATAATTATTGATTATTGATTATGTTGCTTGATATGTACATTATTTATTGTTATTGCTTGATCACCTTTTATTGCAGGTTAAAGGGAATTGGTATTTGCAACCACGCTTAATAAGATATTAATAATCTTGTTAGGTTAATTGTGATTATAATTCAAGTGATCGCCAATAATAGTTTATTTGTGCATTAAATTCAACCAACATAGATTAAACAGGTGTAGGGTTGATCTATTGATTGTATGTTAGTCAGAAAGCGCACATGAATACGATCAGAATAAAGTAGAGGCCTATTATTAGGGCAGGTTCAATCTCTTTTAGGTTGGATTTGTACCATCATCCCCGAACCCTTATTTGGTTCATGACCTTATGGAGTTGACGATCTCTTGGATCGTTAAGGGGTGTAACCTTCATCCTATGAACGGTTTACAAGTTCCTTAAAAACTTGTTGGCGACTCTTTTGCTCTATCTTCTTCCTTTTTGGACGCCACCGTACTTTAGTGTATGATCACAGTGGGGTTCAAGCAGTGGGATTTTAAAGGCTTGAAATTATTCCCTACAGGAATCATTTTGTTTTAGTCAGGTATTGGTTTATATTTCTTAGGAATTAGATTCTGTTGGTCAGGATTAAATAGTTAAGACGGGAATTAATATATTTTAGTCAGGTATAAGATAATAATAGTCATGAATTAGATAATATTAGTCAGGAATTAGTATGTTTTATTCAGGAATTAGTTTATTTTAGTCAGTTATTGGTTTATATTTCTCAGGAATTAGATTATGTTATTTAGGATTAAATAATGTTAGCCAGTTATTAATATATTTTAGTCAAGTATAAGATAATATTAGTCAGGTTTTAGATAATATTAGTCAGGAATTGGTATGTTTTAGTTAATAAGAATTAGATTATTTTATTCGGGATTTACATGATTTTTCTCAGGAATTAAATTATTTTTGTCAAGAATTAGACTATATTAAATTACTTAGACTATATTAAATTACTTATACTAATCAGATATTATATTATAAAATATATCTTATGAAGCTAAAACTGCTTACCTATGTTATGGCGTTGCTCATTGCAAGATCTTGATTAGTGAAGATTGATTTTGGTTCAATTCCACACATTGACTTTTTGAAAATTGAAAGCAGCCAAACAAATGTTTCAGTCTTTTCATCAGTTATAAAGGCACATCCAAACATTGTTGTTCTCTAATGATTGTTTATACAAACAAATGGTGCACATATCAACCCATATTTGTTTGTTCAGTATGTTGTATCAAAGAATAAAACATCACCATAAGCTTTTAAATCTTCAAGCATTTGAGAGTCACGCCAAAAATAGCTCACCACATTATTATCTTCTCCAAATTTCAGTACATAAAAGAATGAAGGATCTTTATCTACTCTTTCTTGAAGGGTGTCTAATACATTCTGCATGTCTCCACCTCCAACCATACTCATTTTCACCCCAGATACATAATTAAGGTGGTATCTCTTAGTATAACCTACGCATTCTTCTCCTCTAACTTCATTACTTATATAATTGTAAGCATCCATTGGTTTAATACCACTCTCAAGCATGCTCTCAATTAGCTCACCCATTGGAGCTGATATTTGCCTTTCTGATCTTAGATGATGTATTTGAACTGTTATTGCCAATTCATGATTATGTTCCAACTCATGTGTTAGAACAACAAATTTACCTTATGCATTTTTCTTGAAACAAATATGAGCTTTACATCCAGTTCTTGTGTCATTTACTTCCCTTTCTTTTCTATTTTTTTCATCAATTTTACCCAATATGGGTATTTCGACGGAATTTCGTTCACTTGCAATCTTCATTTTAACCTTCGTCTGTCGTTGAGAATCTAAAATAAAACTCATACAGTATATCATTGTTATCTCTTCTCTTTGTTGATTTTCCGACGCTGAAACCAACATATCTTGAATGAGTTTTGTATAAAAAAATATCCATCATTGTAGTCTGATACTGTATAACCTGCTAGACATATACTTATGTTTTCATCCTTATATATTTGTAATAACCTGCAACAAAATTAAATATAAATCATATTGTCAAAATTATTTAAGCCAAGAATTAAATAATTTTTGGCGTAACAAATTAGATTATTTCAGTCAAGAATTAGAATATTTAAGTCAGGAAATATATCAATTTAGACAACAATTACATATTTTGTTAACAACTCCATTATTTTAGTCAGTAATTAAACTTTTTTTAAAAGTTATAAGTCTAAAGAATTACCATGTTTTAGTTAGGAATTCGATAATTTATGTCAGGTATTGGTCTTTTTTTGCCAGCCATTACAATATTTTAGTGAGAAATTCGATAATTTATGTCAGGTATTGGTCTTTTTTTGCCAGTCATTACAATATTTTAGTCAGGAATTTAATATTTTTTAGTCAGGTTTAAGATAATATTAGTGAGGAATTGGTATTTTTTAGTCAGGAATTAAAATATTTTAGTTAGGTCTTGCATTATTTTTCTCAATATTACGTTAATTGAGTCAGGAATTAAATTTTTTTTGTCAGAAATTAACCTATATTAAATTAATTATCAGCAATTATATCATTATAATTACAGAGCATTTAATTATCAGTGTATTATATTTCTAATTTTTTGTAATTTTCAGACAAACATACCTATTATACTTGCAGCATGATTGGTGCATCTTTTTCTTCTTCATCTCTTTCATGATTGGTGTTCTCTTTTATAATTACATTATGTGTTGCATTCATCATTAATATTAGTATATTTGAATTTCATAGCTTAAAATTATCAATACACAATAAATTGGAATCAAATTTAAATTGATTTACTGTGCACCTTATATATACAATCTGAAATTAAATTACCTTTGCATGCAAATTATAAGTCAAAACTAAATACGATCTGAAATTAAATTAGCCTTCCATTCAAATTTTAAGTCGAAATTAAGTAGAAATTGATTGCATGCAAATTTAAATCGCATGCAAAATTGAAGTTATGCTTTTGCAAAAACTTATAAACTTGAAATTGATTGTACAAATTCAAATTATAAATCAAAATTAAGTGAAAATTAAATATGATATGAAATTAAATTAGCCTTCCATTCAAATTATTAGTCGAAATTAAGTAGAAATTGATTGCATGCAAATTTAAATTGCGTGCAAAATTGAATTAATGCGTTTGCGAAAACTTATAAACTCAAAATTGATTGTACAAATTCAATACAATATGTAATTAAATATGATCTGAAATTAAATACAATCTAAAATTATGAAACAAGTTATACCTTTTTCAGCAGTAATTGAACTCAGAATTGATTCTATAGGTGAATTAGATTCTCCTTCAATTATCGCCGTGTTGTTTGATTTCTCCATTTTTGTGATTTGAATGCTGTGAAATTTAAAGATTTGAATGCTATGAAATCTGAGAAAATGAAAGCGTTCAAAATTTGAGCAAATGAAGGCGTTTAAAATTTGAGGAAATGACGGCGCTCAAAATTTGAGGAAAATGATGAAAATGAAAAAAATCAGGCATTTTATAAAATGGTTGTGGGCTTTGGTCGGGTTTATCAGGCTTGCGCCTTTTTTTATTATGAGCCCAGTCTCACGTGAGTCCAGTCTCACACAAAATGTTTTGAAAATTTAAATATCAAAATTTACAAAAATATATCATATAATAATTTATTTTTAAAAAAATCGTATATGATAATTTACAAAAAAAAAATGTATATGATCTTTATTTATAAAAAGTAGTGCAATCATCAAAATTAAAACATGATAATTTAGAAAAAAAAACATATACAATAATTTATATATAAAAAAGCGTATGATTATACGGTAAAAATGTACTATACTTTTGTAAAATATTATTAAAACATGTTATTTTACAAAAAAAAAAAAAAAAAATCATGAATACAAATTTAAATTGAAAAAAGAAAGATAATAATTATTATTATGATTTAAAAGAAAATCGCAATTAAAAAAATTGAATCCTATGATCAATGATAATTGTTATCATTAATAACTAAAGTACGTAAGCATAGTAGTATAATTTTTAAAAAGTCACAATTAAACAAAAATAATCCTTATAGATAATAATTTTCTTTTATATATATATATATATATAATTAGATTAAAAAGGAATGATAAAATTTGTGTTGAAAAGATATGATTTAATATTATAAAGCTAAGCTTTTATTTTTTTTATTTTTTTTATCTTATAATAAATAGAGGACATTATTTATTTAATTTACATGCACCACCCCAATAACCACACAAATAATTTAGGGATAAAAGAAGCGATGAATTATGTCCAAGCTTCATGGCTCTACAATACCCTCTGCTTTGAGGATGAAGAGAGGAAAGGTCGTTTCCATATATTCGAATTCACCAAGCACACCTTAGGTGTGAAATTTCAATTACTTGAGGGATGCAATGGTAATCGGAGATACAATCGGGCTAAATTCGAAAAAAGAATAATCATGCCAGTGTCATTTAAGGGAGGCCCAAGATATATGTATTAGAATCAAAGATCGAAAAAGATAGGCTATACCTAGAGGTGAAGGGAGAAAAAAACGAAAAAAAAAAACAGAGAATTATAATGTGTTTGATGCTTACACATTAATTTCTTATTATATATATATATATATATATATATATATATTTTATTAAAGATAAGGTTTTATTTATTTATTTTTTACAATAGCATGCAAGTGCTAATAAGTGTTATCGTTTTCAAATGGATTCATATTAAATTCTCTTTTAGGTATAAAGATTTATAAGATAAAGGTAAACAAAAATTTTAAAAAAAATCAAAAGAAACATAAAAAATTATTACATAAAATTCCGTGCATCGCACAGGCTTACATATACTATTCGAGTATAATAGACCATCAAATGATTATTAGTTTTGAATATGGTAACACTTACTTAATTTTATTGGATAGTAAGTAATGTATTTAATACACCTATTATTTTTTTTATTTTATTTTTTAAAAAAAAGAATACACCTATTATTTAGTTATTTACCAATCTCTAATTTTTTGGGATTTTTTTTCTAGGTAATTGATTAGGGGATTTTTATCCACCAAGCGCCGTTTGACAAGTGGACCAACCAGGTTCCGCCACGCGTCCTCCACGGACCACTTAAGACACGCCACGTGTCCACCCATGCCAAATGGGACAACCGGCCATCAAGGCCCATTTCAGTCTAGAAGCCCGTTCGGCCCTAGGTTTACCTTAAACCTAGAGAGTTGCACGCTTCCCAAGGCTATAAATACTCGATTAATCCTCATTAATCAAGGGACCGAATAATTGACAGAACACACTAATAACCGGCTGATCTCGCTAGCAAAGCAGATTACCTACATTAAATACTCTCACCTGGAGAGACCTTATTACTTTAATTTCTGTATTAATTACTCCTTAATCAGGTACTAACTTGACCGTTGGAGGCGGAGCTCTCAGGAGTCTCCGTTATTTTGCAGGTACAGGCGTCCGGTTCCAGTCTCGGAATTGTAACTCTCCCGCAGGACATCAGAAAACCCCGAAACATTTGGCGCCGTCTGTGGGGAGAGTACTTCAGAGATGGCATCCAAGTCTGTACCGACCCCAGAAGAGAGGCGTCCCCTAGACGACCCTCAAGTTCAGTCGGACCATGATACCGAAAGTGAATTTGAAGTTGAAACTCATACAGCTCCAGACGGGACCCTAAGGGCCCGCCGTACCCGTCATACTGAAATAAGGGAACGGGAGTATCTTCAAACAGGAAGCGAGCCAGCAGGCGCACCGCTTGCTCGGCAACAGCCGACTGATGGGTCTGCTCCGATCACAAGGAACGAACTCATGACCTTCATGAGGGGATTCAAGGGAGAGATCCAAGAGTTGATCAATAAAAAACCGCCTGCTTCAGTCAAAGAGCAGGCGGCCAAAAAACCTTCCACTTCACTGAAGAGGAAGCCAGTTCAAGGGCGAGAGGCGACTCCCCATCCTAAATCTAAGAAGCGGGAGCCGTCTGCTCTTGATTTCACAAAACTCCGTTATCCTACGGGAAATAGGAAAGCGGTTCGTCATATTCAGGCGGATGGGTCAAAGCAAACGTTCACAGATGCTCGGCACCTGCTAGAGCAGAAGAAGAGTGACCGATTATCAGAGTCGGCTTCTACTTCAAATTTTCAGGACAGTTTGCGAAATGCCTCGATGAGGCCAACTCAGTCGTACCATGAGAATCAGTCAGGCGGCACCTCCCGTCAGTCTGGCTTTCATAGTGCGCAGGCGGTACCAAATTTGCCATTTGTGCCGCAACAACAATATTTTATGCAGCCACCTCCATTTGGTGGACCTGCAGCAAAAAACGTCCAACCTATGGACTGGCAGCTACGGCTGCTTAGACTTGGTGAACAGCCGTCGGCCTTCTCCAAGGAAATTACTGAAGCCGCTCAGCCGGCCAAAGTAAAAAATGTTTTAGTAGGCGCCTATGATGGCACTACTAACCCAGAAGACCATCTGATGGCATTCACCAACCTGATGTACCTTCAAGGGTTGGATGATCCCACTTGGTGCAAGTGTTTCCCAGCAACTCTCAAGGGAATTGCACAGCAATGGTTCGGCAACCTGCCGACTGGTTGTGTAAACAGTTTCAGGACGCTTGCTTACTTATTTGCCTCCAACTTTGCAATGAACATCCCTGCGAAGAAAACGACCCTTGATTTGGGAACAATTCAGCAGGGTGAAAAGGAGGGGCTTCGTTCCTACATCAGGCGGTTCAACCTGATGAGAATACAGATTCAAGGGTTACCGGATGAGGTAGCTTATACTGACTTTTTTAGAGGTCTCAAAGACGGGTCTACCTTCAAATTTGATTTAGTTCGAAAAAGGGTGGCGACTCTTCAAGAGGCCTTGATTGAAGCAGAAGCCTATATACAGGCGACTGATCTGTGTACAATGAAACAGTCGGACGGGAAGAGGTTCGACAATAGAGAAGGACGACAGAAACAGTCGTCCAACAAAGATGAAAAAAGAAAAGGGGTCTGGGCGGCTGATTCCTCTAAACAGCCGGCCAAGAAGAAAAAGGAATTCAAACCATACTCCCCAAAGTATGTGTTTAACAAGGATAACCAGTTTATCCTAAAAGAAATAAAGGGACGGCTCTCAATTGAGAAACCGCTCCCCATGAAGGGTTCTGCGAGCAACCGGAACCAAGACAAAATCTGTGCTTATCATGATGACATTGGTCATCACACCAATGACTGCATTAGTCTCATGCGGTACCTAGACCGCTTGGCTGATCAAGGTGATCTTGACACTTATGTCAAGAAATCTACGGGGAATACTTCCTCAAAAAAGCAGTCGGCCAAAAAGAATCAACAGGCCGACAGTTCCGATACAGATGATGCAGTCGTCTACACCATTGCAGGCGGCTTCTCAGGAGGCGGCCCCACTATTAGGGGCAACAAAGATAATATAAGGTGGATAGATGTAAATTCCGTTCACCAAGAACGACCGTCCAAATATACATTTCCTGAGATTGTCATCACTGAAGAGGATCTAGGAGGAATAAGGGGGCCGCATGACGACCCTCTCGTTATTGAATGTAAAGTGGCCAACCAGAGAGTTGGTCGAATCCTCATAGATACTGGGAGCTCTTCAGATCTCATCAGCAGCAAATGTCTGTCAAAACTGAAATATCAGACGGACTGCATACATCCGGCCTCCCACCCTTTAATAGGGTTTGGAGGAGGAGTCGTCCACCCACTGGGACGAGTTGATCTACCTGTCCGCCTGGGCGAAAAAGGGGAAGGACGACACATGGTAGTCCGATTCCTAGTTGTAGAGGAACTCTCTGCCTACAACATGATTCTGGGTCGCCCAACCCTGAATAGTGCCAAGGCTGTTATAATCCCGTCACTTATGCTGCTTAAGTTTGAAAGGGACAATGGAACAGTCGGCTCCCTAAGGGGAGATCAGAGGATGGCCCGAGAGTGCTATCTCTCGGATGTCAAACCCACTGCTAAGGCCACTGGGTCAAGTGGAGAAAAAACAGACCTTGACAATGTCAAGGAAAGTGCGCCTGTTCAAGAAACAGGCGACAGAAAAAGAAAGGCGTCCCAGACAGAGTCCGCCAGAAAGGCAAGAAAATAGCAATCATTGGCAGAGGACCGGCCGGATGAGTTCCGCCCTCAGCCGGCTGGTGAGCATACGGACCTGATATTAGACGACTCCCGCCCTGACCGAACAGTCAAAGTTGGGACGACTGCTCTGAGAAACCTTGGTGATGACTTTCACAACCTGTTGAAAGAATACAAGGACATCTTTGCATTTGAAGTCCATGAAATGCCAGGCATTAGTCCTGATCTGGCAGTACACAAACTCGCTGTGGATCCGAAAAAGAAGCCGGTACGGCAAAAGAAGCGGAACCATGGTGAAGAAAGAGGTCAGGCGGCCGCCGCCGAAGTCAAAAAATTACTTGATGCAGGGTTCATTCGGCAATGTTACTTCCCAGATTGGGTTGCAAATGTGGTACTTGTTAAAAAGCCAAATGGCACCTGGCGAATGTGTGTAGATTACACAGACTTGAACAAGGCGTGCCCCAAAGACAGTTACCCTCTGCCCAAAATTGATAACCTGGTCGACTCAACAGCCGGCCATGCCTTGATGAGTTTTATGGACGCCTATTCTGGTTTTCATCAAATTCCTTTGTGGAAGAAAGATCAGGAGAAGACGGCCTTCGTCACTGATCAGGGATTATACTGTTATACGGTCATGCCGTTTGGTCTTAAGAATGCCCCGGCTACATTCCAACGAATGATAAACACAGTGTTCTTTGATCAGATTGGGAGAAACGTCGAGGCATACATTGATGATATGATTGTTAAGACTAAACTTCAGAAAGATCATCTGACGGACCTCCGAGAAACTTTCGCCACACTCAGGCGGCACCATGTCATGCTCAATCCCAAGAAATGTGTATTTGGAGTTGAGTCTGGGAAATTTCTCGGATTCCTTATCAACCAGAGAGGAATAGAGGCGAACCCTGAGAAGGTACAGGCGGTCGTTGACATGCAGTCGCCTCGTACCGTCCGAGAGGTTCAGAAGTTAACAGGTTGTCTGGCGGCCTTGGGAAGATTTCTAAGCCGATCAGGCGACAAATGCCTATACTTTTTCCAGGCAATTAAGAAAAAGGCAAGGTTTGAATGGGGGCCGGATGCTGAGGCCGCCTTCCAGAAATTAAAGGTTCACTTGCATTCCTTGCCAAGGCTGGTCAGCCCTTTGCCCAAAGAAAATCTCTACATGTACCTGGCCGTCTCTGATCATGCGTTAAGCGCGGTGCTCCTTGCTGAAAGGGACGGCTGTCAACTTCCGGTCTACTTTGTCAGTCACGTACTGAAAAATGCCGAGTTGAGGTATCCCCTAGTGGAGAAATTTGGTCTTGCACCCTTCATGGCTGTTAAAAAATTGAAGCCCTACTTTCTGGCACATGCAGTCGTCGTGTATACCGACCAACCGATCAAACGGCCCCTTACCACCATGGAGTCCTCCGGACGAATGATCAAATGGGCCATAGAAATGCAGAGTCTCGAAGTTACTTTCGAGCCTAGAAAAGCAGTGAAGGGGCAAGCCTTTGCTGACTTTATTGTAGAGATGACTCGTCCTCCTGACTCTCAAGTTCCAGACCAAGTCTGGAAGGTATATGTGGACGGAAGCTCTACTTCAAACGGTTGTGGAGCAGGCGTCGTATGTCAATCTCCAGAGGGCGACAGGTTCGAGTATGCTCTACGCTTCAGTTTCCAGGCTTCAAACAATGAGGCAGAATATGAAGCTTTACTAGCCGGGATCCGCATGTGTAAGGCGGCCGGGGCAAGGAAAATAGACGCCTGTTCTGATTCACAACTGATAGTGAGTCAGTACAATGGCGAATACGAAGCAACACATCCGGCCATGATCAAATATTTACAGGCGGTCCGACAAGCAGTCGGCTCCCTTGAGGATTTCCATCTGATCCAAGTACCGAGATCAGAAAACAACCAGGCAGATGCACTCTCGAAATTAGCATCAGCCGCCTCCTCCGATACTCCTCGAACTGTGTTTTGGGAAGTAATGGAGAAGAGAAGCATCGAGGAAAATCCTATTGGAATTCTAGACAGAAGCTCAACCTGGATGGATTCAATCAGGGCATATCTGACAAACGGTACACTGCCGGATGATCCTCAACAGGCGGCATCACTGAAAAAACGAGCCTCCTGTTTTGAAATGATACAGGGGGAACTGCACAAGAGGGGGCACCTTCAACCCTTCTTAAAGTGTGTTACTCTTGAAAAGGGACGAGAGATACTAGATGATCTTCACTCTGGTTTCTGTGCTTCCCATATAGGTGGTAGGATGCTTGCTCAAAGGGCAAGGCGGCAGGGCTACTTTTGGCCTACTTTGGAAGCAGATGCAATGGAGATGGTGAAAAAATGTGACAAGTGCCAAAGGTTTGGCAAATTAATTCACCGTCCGGCTACTGACCTCACTACCATTCACAGCCCACTACCGTTTGCTAAGTGGGGCATGGACATTCTGGGTCCATATACGCCTGCTACAGGCGGCAGAAGGTATATACTTGTTGCCGTTGACTACTTCACTAAATGGGTAGAGGCGGAGGCTGTAAAGGGAATCAAGACGAAAGATGTAATTTCATTCATTTGGAAAAACGTCATCACTCGGTTCGGGGTTCCCATGTCTATGGTTTTTGATAATGGTCCCCAATTTGAGACGCCTGTTCTCAAAAGCTGGTTGGGAGACCAAGGAATTGGACATTACTTTGCATCTGTCGGCCGTCCACAAGCAAACGGCCAGGTAGAAGCCTTTAATAAAATCATCTCAGACGGTCTCAAGAAAAAAATTGAACGAGCAGGCGGCCTATGGGCAGATGAACTACCACATGTTCTTTGGGCCATTAGGACGACTGAAAAAGGGGCGACTGGAGAAACTCCATTCCTCCTAACTTATGGTGCAGAAGCTGTTCTTCCAATAGAACACTACGAGCCGACTCTTCGAGTAATGCTATATGACGAAGAGGCAAACTGGGAAGCTATGCGCCTGGCATTAGACTCACTTCCTGAAAAGAGGGGCAATGCTGTTTTGCGCCATGAAATCTACCGCCTGAGAATGACTAGATCATACAACAAAAAAGTGCACAGGCGTCCACTCAAAGTAGGGGACTTTGTACTTAGAAAAATGGAAGCAGTTGGTAGGGCTAACGAGTCTGGCAAACTAACTCCCAACTGGGAAGGACCCTACCGAATCTATGCGGAAGTCAGGGACGGTACCTACCGTCTGGAAACACCAGACGGACAACCGTTGCCTCGAACTTGGAATGTAGATAACCTTAAGAAATATTTCTTTTGAATGATGTAAAGTAAAGAGCTACTTAATAAAGTTGGCACTTACTATTCAATTTTGTATTACGAGGGGCATGCCGTCTGTACCTTTACAGTCGGCTACTCTCCATTGAGTTTTTTCACTCTATCTTCAGAGGGGCATGCCGTCTGTACCTTTACAGTCGGCTACTCTCCATTGAGTTTTTTCACTCTATCTTCAGAGGGGCATGCCGTCTGTTCCTTTACAGTCGGCTACTCTCCATTGAGTTTTTTCACTCTATCATCAGAGGGGCATGCCGTCTGTACCTTTACAGTCGGCTACTCTCCATTGAGTATTTTACTCACAATACTTAGCTAAAAAGATTAGGGCCTGGCCGACCCTGTGCCTAACAGGCGGCTACCCTTCTTTGACTTAGCACCTACGTTCACCAAGAACTTACCAAGGCCACCGGCCGAATGATCAGACCAGGCGCCTAGTCAACTGATCTAACTTTTAAAAACTAATCCGACCTGTCCCAACATTATAGCAGGCGTCCGGCGGCATCCATTCGGATGAAATTCGTCGCAGAGAGCAGCTCCCTTTTGGGTGGAACATTGTTCTATAAACTAATTACACGGCACCTATACGACTGTCCCAAAGGGCAACCACGTAGCCGTTTTTGAGACAAGGATAACTCTATCACTAACCAAACCAGTGGTAGCAGTTGACATCTGAGTCAGATGACCGCCTGTATTACTTGGGATAAATGCAGGGGGTACCTATTGAGTTAATAGCCAACAAACATTGGCGAATCAAGGGGTCTAGCCGGCCTACGCCGCCTGGTACCTCTACTTCTCAAACAAAAGTGACGGCGACTGAAGTAACTCCAAAGTTAACTCATAGTCACTCCTTCAAATTTGGTATGGAACCTAAAAAGTTTGAGTCGTCCGCCTGTTTTATACAAACAAGGACACTCGAACCCCTATTCCTACTGGATAACCTATTGAGTAAATAGCCAACAAACATTGGTAAATCAAGGGGTCTAGCCGGCCTACGCCGCCTGATACCTTTACTACTCAATCAAGATTGTGACGAAGACTAAGTAACTCCTATGTTAACTTAATAGTCACTCAAACTTAGTACTGAGCCTAAAAGGTACGAGTCGTCCACTTGTTTTTAATAAACAAAGGCTCTCAACCAATACTCTTGCTAGGTTAACAAATAACAAATTAGAGGCCAACATTGGCAATAAAGGGAAACAACCGGTACCCGCCGCTTGTTTTCCTACTTAAATTCCTTGGCTACTTGGTAATTCTATTTACTTGGTCAAATTGAATAAAGAGTTCGAATACCGATTGATTAAATGGCCGACTGATCATCTATCCTGGAAACAGACAACCAGTCGTCCAGGGGCATAGGCGGCATACTTACTATTTGTACCTGTCTTAACGTTCGGCCATACACAACAGTCTGTCTAGTGAGCAAATTTCAAATACTTAGACAAATTTGAACAAAAACAAAAAATTTGATTAAAATGAGCCGGCCATAAAAGACCAGCAGAATATTCAAAACCCCGGCCCCTGGCCGGGTAATTACAAAGCAAACGGCACGCAGGCCGTGAAAAGAAAAAATATACTTAAAGCTTAAGAAGGGGGCAGTACAGTATCAGCAGCAGCCGCCTGGTCAGCACTCTTCTTGCTGGACTCGGCCTTCGCTGCATCATCTTTTGATGCCTTTCCCCCAAGTGGCACAAGCGCCACAACAGGCTCTTCCTCCTCCAACGCAACGTCTAGAAGCCCGTTCGGCCCTAGGTTTACCTTAAACCTAGAGAGTTGCACGCTTCCCAAGGCTATAAATACTCGATTAATCCTCATTAATCAAGGGACCGAATAATTGACAGAACACACTAATAACCGGCTGATCTCGCTAGCAAAGCAGATTACCTACATTAAATACTCTCACCTGGAGAGACCTTATTACTTTAATTTCTGTATTAATTACTCCTTAATCAGGTACTAACTTGACCGTTGGAGGCGGAGCTCTCAGGAGTCTCCGTTATTTTGCAGGTACAGGCGTCCGGTTCCAGTCTCGGAATTGTAACTCTCCCGCAGGACATCAGAAAACCCCGAAACAGTAATAGCTTGGTCAAACAACCTAATTGAGTAATTGTAATTTTTCAAAAAAAAAAATAAAATCACTTAGGCTATGTTCTTTTGAGCTTCTGGGCAGAGCAGGGGTCAGCAGAGCAGAGCAGAGCAGATTTCAACATTATTATTATTAATACTATTATTAATAATGTTGTTATTGTTATTATTATTATTGTTATTGTTCTTATTGTTATTGTTGTTGTTATTATTATTATTATTATTATTATTATTATTATTATTGTTGTTGTTGTTGTTGTTGTTATTGTTGTTATTGTTATTGTTGTTATTGTTATTGTTATTGTTATTGTTATTGTTATTGTTATTATTACTACTACTACTACTACTACTACTACTATTACTATTATTAGTATTACTACTATTAATGTTATTACTACTACTATTATTATTACGATCTTGCTAACGAGCGCCCCGGGGCGTTAGATAAGGATAAATTATATTGGTTAAAATGATATTAAGTTAGGAATTCATGACAAAATCACGCGTCGTTCGGTGTAATTAATGTTAATTTTACTCTAATATTTGCACTTTAATTCTCTTATCTAACGCCCCGGGGGCGCTCATTAGCTTTTGCCTTATTATTATTATTATCATTATTATTATTATTATTAATGTTGTTGTCATTATTATTATTATTATTATTATTATTAATGTTGTTGTCATTATTATTACTATTATTATTATTACTACTATTACTATTAATATTACTATTACTATTACTATTACTATTATTAAGTGCATATACCATTGATTTAGGTGAGTGAAAACATAAATATATGTATACCATATTTAACATATGTTAATAATAGAAAGATAAAAGACAACGGTTTAATTACTTATATTTATTTCACAAAAATTTTAAAATAAAATGATTTAATGAGTAATAATGATTTTACTTATAAATTTGTCTCAATCATATATTTTTTTAACCCTAAAAATAATAATGATATACAAAGTACTACTTGAAAACAACCTCTTTTTTTTTTTTTTTTTTAAATTCTTAAATTGTATGGAAAGATTTGAAAAATAATTCAACTCAATGATTTAACTATCAATACCCACATACATAAAATGTTTCTACACATTGTGATTCTAATATCAAATGTTTATAAAAGATATTGTTATTATTATTTATTTATTTGAAAGAATTGTTATAATTATTAGAAATTATAATAAATAATATTATTAAATATTAATTCTTAATAGTTTGAATTAATAAATATTAATAATGATAACTATTATTATTAATTATTATTATGATTAATAAATATTAATAATTATTAAAAAAATTAATATTAATAATTATTATAATTATTCAAAATAATAAATTATTATCATTAATACAATATTAATTATTATTATTATTGAATATTAATTATTACGGAGTATTATTGTTATTATTAATTAGTGCAGAGCAGAGCAGATTTCTTTTGAGCAGAGCAGTTTTAAAGAACGGGGCTTACTGTAACTTTTAGCTCCGTTAACTAATAACTTAATAACTAAAGATTTTTCAAAATTACTAGCTAGTCTTAATTACAACTTTTCGGTTTTTTTTTTTTTTTTTTTAATTTGGATATTTAGAAGGAAAAATTGAAAAGAATAATCCCACCTTTTGCCCATATGCTTAATATAATTCCACCTTTTCGAATTCTAGAAATAATCTCACCTTGTAACCCCATCTTCCCAAAATGATCCTTTTTACCTTCAACCTGTTTTACAAGTTATTATTTTTTTTTTTTTAAATTTTTTTTTAATCTTCTTTTTCCACCTCACCCCATCATTCAACCACCAAGACCACCCACCACCACTGCGCTCACCACCTTCCCACTATCAACACCAAACTGACTGCCTTATATGCAACCCCAGCCCCGCCCCGCCACACCTGAGCCACGCCCACCCAAATCCCACAAGTCTCCTCAACAGCAAGTTCCAAGGTTTGAATCGAAAACCTCGTTCCCACCCATCACCATTGATTTCGTTTCGGTCAAGCTCCAACGTCAAGCTCCGAGTTTCGTCTTTGTTGATCTGGCGGTCAAGCTCCAAGGTCGTTCCCACCCCTCACCCCACCTTTGAGTTGTTATTCAGGTGAATAAAGAAGACGATGGAGATAGTTGTTGGAGTAGACTCGGGCGAGTTAAGAAACTCGCTGGGAGTTGAGGGAGCTGAGTTGACTCAGGGAACTCGCTAGTGAGTTGATTCCCCTGAATTTCCAATCCTTTTAAAGCGATTAACTCGGAAAAGCTTAGTGGGATAGGACCCATGGCTCCATGAGAGCATTGATGTCGAGAACGAGCTCTTGGAGGTGGGTGAGTCAGGAATAGGACCGGAGAAACGATGTGGTGGTGATTGGTGAATTGGGTGGGAGGGAATCAAGGAGGGCGGCTGGCCGGCTCGATCTGGTCGTTCTGGCGGATGGCTGGGTCTGACTGGTCAGCGGCGGTGGTCCGGCGAGGGGGCTCTGGCAGGGGAAGGAAGAAGAAGAGGGTTTTTTGTTTGTTTGTTTTTTTTAAAAAAAATTCTTTAATTTTAAAAATAATTCTTTAATATTTTAAAAACCCAATCAAAATGTGACACGTGTTAAATTACCTTTTAAAACAGGTTACCAATTCAAACAACGGGTCATTATTTTGGGAAGATGGGTTACTAACTAGGATTAATTATGGAATTTGAAAAGTGGGATTATTTTGAGTAGATGGACGAAAGGTGGGATTATTCTTTACAATTTTTCCTATTTAGAAATAACACTCGAATGAATCAGTAGAAGAACAATGGAAAGAGGAGTACAACGATGGATTGTTGACATATCAGAATGGAACCCTTCACCCGCTGACTTCTGCGCTGCAATTTCTGTTCTTCCCGAACATCAGCACTCCTTTGTATACAGGTAAAACTCCTCCCATTGCATTGCATTTATATTTGCTTAACTATTCTGGAGTTAATTTGCTTTTGACGAATTATACGTTATAATTTAATTATATTGGAAAGGGTATAATTTTATATACTTGGTGTGAAAAGTTAGTGGAAAGTTGTAATTGTTGACACATCAAATTGTTCAATGATGTATGATTGAGAATGTATTCAAGAGTATTCAATTCAATTAATTTGTAAAGGGTATAATTTTATGTACTTAGTATGAAGGATTAGTGAAAAGTTATACGGAGTAATTGTTACATCAAATTGTTCAATGATATATGATTGAGAATGTATACAAGGGTATTCAATTTAATTAATTTGTTATGTACTTGGTATGAAGAATTATTGGAAAGTTATAATTGTTCAAGAATGCAAATTGTTCAATGATATATGATTGAATATGAATTCAAATGTATTCTAGTGTTATGGTTTTTCTGTAGATTGGGATTTTAGATACTTGTTGAAAAGTAAAGGTTGTGTTGTTTAGTAGGATGTTATACAACATTGATAATCTAAGTACTATTGTGAAGATAAATTCCGAATGGGACAGTTTGATAAGGCTGGTTTCATTTACCTTATAGACATTTGAAGGCATAAGAACAATTATTACTTGAAATTGTTGTGTTTTGAATTTTATCAATTTTATTAAATAAAGAAAGACGTAAAACAAAAATGATATGATGAGAAAATATGCTTAATTAGATCAGTTGTATGTACCATTAATCAAGAGATAACAAGTGGTTTGCTTTCATAACAGAAATTGGACACTTGACATGTGTTGAGATATGAATGGCGTGCCTTTTGTTTTAAATTTGTAATTTCAGTTTTTAACTCTAATTAAATCAGTCTAGGAAACTTGTTATGGTTAAAAAATATAGATATGTGAAGTTGGAAGACCGGAAACGGGCGTTGGTGAGTAGGCTGCTTCAGTATGCTCTTGTGCATCAAGTATTGGGAATTCCCTTTAATGAAATAGTTATCAGGTCAACTGCTGAAGGCAAGCCCTATGTGGTAAAGCTCTTTTTCTTCATCCTCTCTTTTTTTAATTTTGAAAAATCATACTGCTCTTCATTTATATAATGTATTCTGTTTGGAATATTGAAAAATTTCTCGCGGCTGGACCTTCCTCCATCCTTTCCTCGGGAGAGTGATTGAGTTGATGTTGCTAAACAGGTTGCTTGTGAACGTAGAGGGGACAGGGTAGGTTCTTGTGCTTTGCCAAAGATCAAATTAAGATTTCTTCTCAAATACCTTTGCATATTGAATTGCTCAACTCTTTTTTAAGAATTGCCTATAACTTCTTTTTCAACATCCTTAAATAAACAACATTTTTCTTCTTTTTAAGACTAGTTGTTTTGGTTTAGGAGTGGAGGAACCGTTCCGTTGAGACCTGAAATCGTCCAATATGTAGAAATGGCAGTAGAAGTATAAGGAAAATGAGAGGAATTTATAAAGAAGTGATAGGGAGGAAGGAGCAGCACTAGAAACTATCCTAGAGTTTCTTCTGAACATTTGAGGTTGTTATTGCTCATTTGTCAAAGAAGAGGAGAGAAAGAGAAGTGGTGCACACTGCCATTGTAACATTGTTGCCAGATAATTGGCCGAGACTTATAGCTAGAACTCTGAAAAGGTGTTTCGAAAGCATCATTCTTAAGCTGAGCGGTCAAAGCCAGTAATGATCCAAAGGATAAGGAAGTTAATATTCTTAATCTAGCAAGATATTGTTAATTTTGCCAATGGTTTAAAAAACCGTTTATTTCGGGTAGGATGTTTTCTGATTATCTGTACAAAGGAGAAGCATGATCAGTTTTAAGAAAAAGCTTCAGTGTCTCATAAACATGTAATTTTATGTTGCCTGGATTCCACTCTTTTAGAGAGAAGCTATTGGTTCACCTAACCAAATTTAAATTCTAGAAAGCTGTGCGCTGGAATTTGTTTTTTTTTTATTTTTTTATTATTATTTTTTTTTTATAGAACGATCAGAGTCTAGGAAGAAGAACAGTACACAAAAGTTTAAGGTTTTCTAAATAGTGTTAGCTTGTCATGGGCTTTTATTATAGAACATGGCAGGCTTGGGATTTTGTTTGTAGCCATGAAATACTTGCACTGTGGGTGAGTTAGGTATCTTCTTTAGTAATTTAGTTACCAACTTAAAGGTTTTTTTTTGGTGCAAACCTACTTAAAGGTTTTTGAATCTGGGGTTGCTTTTAAATAAGTTTTGTTTGGACCTATTATACATGTAGTCTTAAGAAGCATCAAACTCATTAGTGGATTTGAAGTGTGCAAGTCAGATGTGCCTAGCCTTTTTTTGTTTTCATGATCATATTATCATATTGGATCATTTAAGCTTGGGGTCAAGTCCATGTTGTACATGGGCTCTGCAAGATCAATAAAGAAACGGATCAGCAAAAATGTAAGAAGGGCGCCTTCAATGAGAGTGATATTCTTTGTGCTATATGTGTCAAAGAATCTAACTCCTGATATGTGGAATATTT
Source organism: Chenopodium quinoa (assembly GCF_001683475.1). NCBI lineage: Eukaryota > Viridiplantae > Streptophyta > Magnoliopsida > Caryophyllales > Amaranthaceae > Chenopodium > Chenopodium quinoa. The sequence continues at coordinate 55,689 of NW_018744926.1, forward strand.
GATTCTTAAATGTGTGTGGATAGGTAATTGGAATTTAATAATGGTTTTGTTTACTTTCCTAATTTGTAGGGAATTTGCCTATCACATATTCTATTATATAACACATCATTAAGTAAACGTCAGCAATGAGCGGACTTGTTACTCTGTGAACCAATTAGTCCATCTTGTAATATTTATGTTCCTTGAAATAAAATCATTTATGTCCTATCAATCTAGTAAAGAGTGAAGATATCTGTTTTATGCTGATATAAAGGCGGCATGTAAGTTGGATATTTTTAGACGTCTAATAGAGGGAATTTTCATGTTTCTAGATGAAACACCCTAAACCGAATAACACCTATAGCACTACCTAACCATGGACTAGTTCAGTGACAAGTATAGGGTCAAACCATGAGGACAACAAAGACCACTATCAACAGAATCTATGTGCAAAACTAACTCAGAGATTTGGTTGATTAAAAATCTAAAAATACAATTCTAACAACAATTAAGTGAGCAATTAAAATAACTAGCTAGGATCTCAAATGAAGGAAGCACTAGGGGAATAGGATGAAATTAAGTAAGGATAAGGGTTGAAACATACATTAAACTAAACTAATCTGAATATATTGATTAGGATTGCATGCCCCCATTTGTTTTGATAGTGAATGCTTTCTCTAAACATGCAAACCTATGCTTTTGCCTTATACTCACACTTAAATGTCGAATTAAACAAATCAATGAATAAACTCTTCTAGACCACACTTTTGTGCACCTCTATTCAAGTATACTCATATGCTACAATAGATTGGTCAAAACATGCAACATATGTTAAACATATTATCAAAGAATTTAATCATTGAATTTCCAAGACATACCCCATTAATTCATAACACCAATCAACCCATCACTGTTCTCCTAGCTATGAAACTAATTACTAATTATGTTCAAATTTAATCTAAAAACTGCCAATATCCATATTCATATTGCAAAAGCAATAAATATCTAACAAGAGTAAATCAAGGATAAACTACTATCAAAACAAACAAAAGTGCATATTTTGGAATTTTGAATGGAATTAACAAAGTTAGACTGAAGGAGAAAGTGAAGAGAATTTACTAATGATGCTTCATTAATTTTCAACAAAATGGTTTACAAAGTCTTCAAGTCGCCATAATCAAAATGTTTTCTCTCTCTAGATTAAGATAAAAATGCTATGATTAGTATAAGGATGATTATGTTCTAACAACAACACCGGGCCAAAAATAGCTTAAGTATCTCCTAACATATTAAATAAAGAACCGGGCAAATGTTTGCCCAAACCAAGTTTATTCACCTGGTTATGAAGAAAGAAGTAAAGGAAGCATTGACCCTAACTTGACCCGTCAATAATCAAGCCTAATTGGGTGTTAAAAAGAGGAGGTGGAGGGTGGTTGTGGTGATGGTCATTGGTGGGTGGCAAATGGTGTTTATGGTGTGGGAGAGAGAAAGAGAGAGAGTTTGTGTGTTCGTGACTTTGTGTAAGGGGCTTCTGGGTTATACCGGGGGGTGGGAGTGGGGGGAGGGCTGTTGTTTATTGTGATTATTTGGTGGCTCAAGAAGTGGTTGACAGAACTGGTGACTGCTTTGGCAGTGCAAGGATGGATCTCTTCTGTGTCAAGTTATTTTTAGTTGTGGCGCTGGCTGCTGGGCTGGTAGTCCTTGATGATGAACTTCCGTCAGAATCTTCATTGTTTTGGAGAGGTATTGTTGCCTGCTGGAGTGTGTAATGGAACATATAAAGCTATGCTGCTATGTATTGGGTGAGTCTAACCCATCCAATAATTAAAACAAAAGATAATCTTAAAGCAAAATGAGAATTAATTGAACAAGGGTAATAATCAAATTAAAGGTGCTATGTTTATGTTGAATAAATCATAAAATTAAGAGCTAAAACTTGTAAAAATCACTAATTAATCTAATTCGGCTGCGAAATATAAAAAGAAAAATTAAAGGTTAAAATGTGTAAAAATGAAGAAAATAACTTATACATTAACTTAAAGACAACCCTAGAAGTGACATAAACAGTCTTCTTATTGATAGAGATTCTTGTCAAGCTTAGCTTCTTGCTGTTTACTATATCTAAAAACTGCTCTTGCTCGACTGGAAGGTAGTGCTGGCATTGTTCAACAGCTTTGTGACTGGCAGAAATTGGAAATTGCTTTTTATTTCATTAGATATAAAGATTATCAGATGCTGGCTTTACTGGAGCACTTTTGATACTGATAATTATAGTAGTTTAGTTTAGGTTAATTAGTGAAGCTCTAATAAGAACAAACTGTTAAAGTATCATGTAATGACCTAGACGTGGTCCCAGGGGTTTATTGAGGAAATGCACTGATATTCTGTTAGAGAATCTATGAGCTATGTAACTTGGATTCGGCTACACATGTCTGACACGGGTATGTGTCCAAGTGTCCAACTCAACTATTTTGTGTAAAATATAAAAAATCCATGGTTTTGAACCAAAAAGATGTGTCTAATTGTCCTACCCAAGTCCAAGTGTCGAGGGTCTGACACGAAGTAAATTGAAGAGTCCTAGTAACATAGTGTATGTGATGGCTAGCTTGTGAAATCAAAGAATATGGTGATGAGAATGCGATAAAAACAAACTGGGGGCAGTGGAAAAACATCCTTCCCCTTTCAGATTTGTTTCCATATTATTGTTTAGGTTAGTTCATGGCCTCTCGAATGCCTTATCTGTAACACTATTCACTGAGAATCAATTCAAGAAAATATCTCTCTTTAATCATCATCTTCTTGTTTTATAATCATCTTCTTTGTTTCAATTACTCTGTTTCTGCTGGTGCTAATTTGATCTGTTACAAATGAAAAGAACATCTACTTTATTGATTTCAAAAGAACCTCAAGTATAAACACACAAAAGCAATTGGTAAGCCTTCTTCTGTTTTATATATTCTCTGTTTTGCTGCAAGCAAATCTCAATGATAATACAGAAACTTAGGTATTCCAAATGATGGTAAAGTCAGAATCTCATATCTGAAAAAGAAAAAAGTATTTAAATTATGATAACGTTACAATATTTCTTATATTTCTTATCCCCAAAGGATGGTGTCGGTTATGGCATCTCATTGGGTCACCCAAGCGAATTCTTCGCCTCGCCCACTTCTGTCTAATAAAATAGGATCTGGATAACTAATTCTTTTTATGTTCTTTAAATGTGTCTGATCTCTTAGTGGATATATTCAAACCAGTGCAGCTTGATCACCTTAAACCTATCCTTGGTACTTGCAAGCTGCATTTAAAACCTTAAAGCGAATCTCTTCATGTAGGTCTTTCTCTTCGAGTGCTACCAAATACCCATTTCAACATATTTATCTCAAGTTCTCAACCATATTCAACTCAACAGTTGCTATCATGAAAGCCCAATATTTTGACGTGTATAACAAAGCTAACCAAATAACAGCTCTTTTAACTTTTCTCTTTCCCCTTAAAGGCAACATTGTTATCTCGTAGTATTCCAAGATGCTACTCTACATCAGAAAGTGATCATCATGAGTAAATATCTTGATTTAATTACCTTGAAAGATGAATCTCAAATACTTAAAGTACCAATAAATAGGTAATTAGGTCCTTTTAGACTTTTAGTGACACAATATCTTGATTGGAGTGTTTCTTTGCACCCAATTCTCTCTTCAAGTATCTTTTAGATTTCCCATACTTTTTCCGGGGAGATACCGCCTGTGATCCATGAATCTCCAATTGGGAAACCGTATCCAAGCTCCGTGGCTAGTTTGTGCTCTTTGGACTTTTCAAACTTCTTAATACATGCAACAAATTGACTTTATCATACTCTTATCAAAAGTTAACTTGTTGCATGTTTTCAGAAATGGACAAAGTAATAAGAACCTTTTTTAGTACATTAAATGAGTGAAACCTCTTCTAGCTAGCATACCAAATTAGTGTACCATTTAGTATTTATGATGGTTTATTTTTGTTTTTTTGTTTTTTTTTTTTTTTTTGGTAGATACAATTGTGAATTTATTACTTATCTTGTTTCATGATACATCAACTCATTGCTTTCTATGGACTTATATAAACTAAGAATGAAGCTTATGTTGATTATTTTCATTTTCTATATGCCTGTTTCTTGCTTAGATTGAGGTAGTTATGCTAAGGAATGCCTTTTATTTGTATAATTGCATCTGCTTGCATTTGCAATTGTGAAGTTCTGCTCAGTGCTCAGTATTCTGTAAATAATCAAGCTGACCAAATTGATTCTAGTAGACATGACATTTTTAATGTCAAATTTTATAATCCAGCTGAAAATAATGGTTATCACTTTGGTATTTTCATTTTTAACAAGATTTTACATGTGAACATTCTCATTGTAGCCTTTAGAATTATTTCCTAATACTAACCTCATTTTTATGTGAGACTCTTAAACTTTTATAAATTCTAGCTGCACAGGCACTAGCTCTTTATTTGTCTTATTCTTCTGATTTCGTAAACACACTGCATTTTCTTAATGTAACTGTGTTTCTTCAGCACTTTGATGAAATGAGACCAGAATTTCCGAATTTCAACTTCAGTGTCAGCCATCATGGTGATCTTGTGGCTATTGCGTCTGAACCATTCTGCCTTGTGGGTTTGGATGTAGTTTCTCCTCAAATACCTGTGAAGGAGACTACTCAGCAATTCGTCAACAGTTTCTCATCATACTTTTCAAGTAAGGAGTGGAACAAGATAATTTATGCTGGCACTTGTGATGATATGCTGCAAGGGCTCTTTAGGTTTTTCTTCTTATTCTTATTTATTTTCCCGAGTCTCTTAAGAAAGGAAAGACGTTAGTGTAGGAGTATACTCCCTCCGTTTCGTAATAATTGCAACACTATGTGTTGCACAAAGTTTAAGGAAAATTATAGTGTAGGGACCAAAAGGAGAATTTTATAATATAAAGTATAGTTAGCGGGGATATATTTAAAGTAAAATTGGCCTCAACACTCTGACTATGGCTTAAAAGCACCAAAATACTACAAACTAATGACTTGGGTGCAAAGCGTACCTTCAGTGAGTTTTCCGGCCACCATTCTGTCCGTAGCCGGTGAATTAAATTTTTATTTTTTGATTTGCGTGCCGAAAAATGTCCTATTAAGGTTCGGTGATCATTTTGGTTCTTAAGGGTCCAAACTGAGCTTAGAATAAAGCAAAAAAGAAAATAGCGTAAATGACTCAATTCGACTATAAAAACAATGACACGTAAATCGATATAGTTTATAATACGCAAAATGAGTTATTTACGTTAGTTTTTTGCTTATTCAGAGTTCAATTTGCCCATTAAGAGCTAAAATGACTCTCGAAACCTTAACAAGACGCAAATCAAAAAATAAAAATTTACTCTACTGGCTCCGGCGAGAATGGTGGCCGGAAAATTCACTAAAGGTGCGCTTTGCACTCAAGTCATTAGTTTATGGTGTTTTAGCTATTACGCAAAGTACAGGTGTTGGGTGCATTTAAGCAATAGTCCAAAGTGTTGATGCCAATTTTGCCTATATTTAATTGTTAGTAGGAGAGAGAGAAAAAAAAAATTAGTGTAAGAGGGATTGGTTGGAGAAAGAAATAATAGTAGGTGCTTACGAATAAGGAAGTCTTGTAATTATTACGAAGAGAACGTTAAAGGAAAGTGTTGCGATTATTTACGAAACAGAGGGAGTAGTTGCCAAGATTGTTATAATCTGGATTCCCATCTTTTGAACAATTGTATCTGTCACTTCATGCAAACTATAATTTCATAACTCAGCTTTGTGAATTCTTATTCTATAATTAGCTGTCCGTACTTTTTATTTTGAAGAAATCAAATCTTCGCTTAGAAATTCTAGGTTTTTATCTTCCACTTTATAACGGCACATTGTACCCTTGATGAGATCAATCATTTTCTTGTGGTCTAGTTGCTACATGCCATTTAATCTGTGTTACTACCAGGTAATTTATCCAACCTGATATTCACTCAACGCACGGCTTATTGTTGATCTTGGGAACTATAATGAGGTCATTTCTTCATTTGGTTTAGCTAAATTTGGATTATCCATCCAATATTTCCCATTTTTAATTACTCCTATTTGTTTTATTAATCAGCTAGAGTGTTATAGTTCTTTATTTTTTAGAAAAATTGGTTTTATTAATCCTAACTTTAAATTATTTTTTAATAATCCCAACTTTTGGGGGTGTTCTCTTTTAACAGGTCATGACCGGTCAACAAAAGTCAAGGAACTATTATAACACGTTATTTGACACGTGTTAAGCCCTGATTAGTCTAAATTTTTTTTTTTTTAAAAAAAATTTCTGAACAATTTAGCCACTTCCTTCCTTGCTTCCGCCGACCAAACCCCCCCCCCCCACCTCTGATTGGCCACCCCCATCTTCCCCTTCCCTCTTCCCGCCCCCCCCAAATCAACCCCTTTCCTGTAACCACAAAGTCAGCCATGCTCCAACTCCTACCCAAATCAACCACTTTGTTTATCCCTAAACGTTCTCGACTTCCAACTAAGTAGCTCCACCCACAAGGCCAACACCAAACCCCATCCCTTTCCCTTTCGGTACGCATTGATGAAGGACGGGAGTAGGTTTTGAGGTTGGTAGGGTTTCGATTCGGTGGGTTTTGTGATTTGGTGGGGAAAGTGAGAGGGTGGGCTGGCCAGCTGAATTTAGGGGTTGGGGTGGGGAAGCAACCAGTGGTGGCCGACCGGTCAGAACGCTTGTTGGGTTAAGGGGAGAGGATGGGGTGGCTGATTGTTTTTTTTTTTTCTTTGGTGATTAGTTTTTGTTTTTCTTTAAAACACAGCATTTTTTAAAAATAAAAAGAAATTTTTTTTAAAAATCCTTTCTATCGGTCAAAGTTATTTGGCTTAAAAGAAAACGTCTCTAAAGTTGGGATTATGAAAAAATTATCGAAATTTGGGAGTAATAATAGTAAATGGCTCAAAGTTGGGATTAATAAATCCAATTTTTCCTTATTTTTGTTAGCAAATTTGTATTAGTCCATTCAATGTCTCTCTTTTCTCATCCCCACTCTTTTTTCAAAAAAAAAAAAAAAAAAAAAAATCTCTTCTGTTACATCTTTTTAATTTACAATAAAATATTAACTCTACTATATTTCTTACATAATTTTAATACCCAAAGTATCCCACTTACATCTTACTATTATAATAAAGCCAATTAAACCTTCCAAAAATTTTTGCAGTCAAATTTTAACACTTGGAAAAACAGGTGTAGTATAATGCTAGTTTTACACATGGGATGGGTCTCCTTGTGGCTTTGTTCTTACCTGCAGGATAATTCTAACATTATTTACCTGTAGTTTTCTAATTACTTTTTTAACCTTCATTTTTTAGGTATTATATTGGAATTGGCTACCAATGGTAAAGAAAAGTGTGATGAAATCATTGTTGCTTATGTTGGATACATTTCCTTGGATACTTAAAATAGCTAATTTATACTTCAACTGATACACCCGTTGTATATGCATCATGCCCATTCCTAGTCTAAACTGCAGTAAAGGCCTTCCCTATGTGGCATTTGGGGTGCTTTATTTATATATCAATGACTAGATTTTTTTATCTAATGCTAGTCACCGGAGGTGGAAAGGTTTTACTCCAATTAAATGAATGAGGGGCTCAAATTAAAATTGTGCTAGCGGTGGGAGAGGGGGGGGGGTGGTGGAGTTGGGACTGAGAGATATTGAAAACTGAAAATAAGTTTAGCCTGTTGCAGAAGTTGTCATTTTGGACTAACAAAATATGTTTCTTAATGGGTCTTGACTTCGATTTAGTTCACATCAATTTTGTCCTTAAATTGATTGCAGGGATTAGTGGATTACTCCTTCCTGTTCTAGAGGTGGGAGTCAGGGTGAAGTTGAGACTGAGACAGATGTTGAAAACTGAAAATAAGTTTAGCCTGTAGCAGAAGTCGTCATTTTGGACTAACAAAATATGTTTCTAAATGGGTCTTGACTTCGATTTAGTTCACATCAATTTTGTCATTAAATTGATTGCAGGGATTACTCCTTCCTGTTCTAGACTTGGGAGTTTCCATCTCTTTGTATTAAATTACAGTGTATTCTCATAAATTTTTGACAAAACATGGAGAGTACATGTTTAACATTGAGTCAAACTGTTAGCTAAGGGGAATTACAGTTTGTGATATTTTATGGAAGGCAACCCCTATGTAGTATTATAGATATTACTATATTAGTGCTAAAATTTGGCTACTCGACATCAGTTACCCATATGTTCTTGCTTACCATGAATTTGAGTCTAAAGTCTCATTTGACTGTAATGTAATTTGAGACTCTTTTCAGATGTTATGCGATTATTTTTGAACTGATTCGGACAATTGAGGCAGATATTGGAGTCTGAAGGAAGCATTTATGAAAGCAATAGGGAGTGGATTAAGGTACCAGTTGGATTCCCTGGAGTTCAATCACATTAATTGGACTAGAATTTCTGTGAAATTACACAGTGAAGAACTGAGGCACTGGAAATTTTGGCATTTTGAACTAAAGAAGAGGCATTATGTAAGTTTATCATTTAATTCTCCACATTCTTAGCTACTCTGTCTTGCAATCGGATCCACTTTTTGATTGATGGACTGTGTGCAATAGGAATGTGTTCTTACATATGCAAATTTATAGTTCCAACTTTGGTATTGTACAGGATAGTAAGTGAGACTATTCTAGTAGCTTCAATGGCCAAAGTTCTCAATCGAGTATGCCAAAGAAATCACTTCAATAACTTAAATGGAAATGAAAGTATGAAACATTGTTTCTTTAGGTAGCAAAGTTGATTTTGCCTTTTGGAGTCTTTAGCTTATATGGTGCTCATGTATGTGTATGCTGGTAATTAGTATCTGTTCATTCTCGAATATAAAGTAGATATATAAACAGATATGCATCTATCTATTCTTGTTTCAATCTCTTTATATGCAAAATGCGAAGTAGTTTTTCTGTTGTCTATTCTGTCATCTTACTTGGCTTAATGCAACAGGTCTCAGTTGCTCGGGGCTCTCCACATATGGCAACTGAGAATTTCAAGAGAACACTTAAACAGACTGATTTCAATGAGGATGAATATGGTTCGGGGTTCAATCTTCCGAATGCAAGTTTTATATGGAGAACTGTAGAGCAACTCGTTCCCAATTAATTCTCATCAAGGATTCAGCAATAACCCCGCTTTTTAATGGTGCTAGGAGCATGAGTATAGATTTACACCTCGACTAAGTTTAAAATCTGATTAATCTGAGCTGAAGGGTGCAGGACAAATATATTAATTGCTATGCAGTAAACCAGATAGATTAGGCCATGGGAGTGAAATCAAAGATGATATCAAAGATGACTGTAATTTGAGTCAACATTACCATCTTGGATATATAAAAATTTAGGCATTTTTCGAATGAATTGCTTTGACATTTACTTCTGGACTTTCCATTGGTTTTGTTGTCTTCACAGTGTTTAAAATGTGTGCCTTTTGCTTTCTTTCTAGGTCACTTTATTCTTTTTTTCTCTTTCGCTCAGTACTGAACTACTACATTTCTACTAAATTTCACATATGAAAACACCAAGGCATTTAGTTTAACAAAGGGAAATGGAAAAGATTTAAGAAAGCCAAACAAGGTAATGGACACCAAAACCCCCAATATCTACAGGCTTGCCCCAATTTATCTCCTAGATAAATGTTTGATGTTTATCAAGGAGTAATTGAAGGATATATTTGTAATTTGCACTCTAGTTCATCTTCCTCCTCATCCATACTTCATCCACCTCCATTTTCTTCACAGATCTCTTCCTTCTTCTTTCACCCACCTCCATCCTCTTCATCTATTCCTTCAATCTCCACTTGCCTTCATCTTCGTCTTCAAGTTATTTCAATGGAGACTTCGCCAACACCGACACCACAATTTCCAGTGGCTTTGCAGTCGAATTAAACGAAAACCCTATGAGAAAAAGGGAAGAACAAAGGGTATGGTGTAAAGGGGCTACCGGAGGTGGAGCAATGAAGGGGAATTTTTAATTAAGTAGAATTTAAAAGCCAATAATTACAATTTGGCTGGAAAATGATGTCATTATATTATTTTAAGTCACAAGAAAATGGGAAAATAAGAAAATGTCATTATATTATTTTAAGGATAGTAATTAACACTTTTTTTAGGGTAGTAATTGACAAAGACCCGTTTTTGGAGGCAATAATTGACAAATTTTCTCCATATAGTCATGTTAGCTCTTAAGATATTCATCTGAATCATGTCAGTTTGTAATTTCATAATACTTCATCCGCTTTATTAGAGGCATCACTCTATATGTATGGAAGTTTTAATATAAATGTACTCCTTTCGTATTTTAATAAGTGTTACACTTTGACCGCACATATTTTTAGGTAATTTAATTGACTTAAATAAAATAAGAGGTAAGTAGGGTAGTTGGAGTATTAAAATATTGTAAGGGTTAATACTTTATTGAAAAGTAATGAATGCAAGTGAGAAGAAATAATAATAAGGAAAATTGTAAACTAATAATCCCACCTTTAGTCGGTCTTCCAGAAACAATCCCACTTTTTGAAATTACAGAAATAATCCCACCTTTAATATGTATCTTCCACTAACGATCCCTTTGACCTACAACCTGTTAAACAGGTTAATTATTTTTATTTTTTTTTAACCTAAATCTCTTTTGGGGCCACCAGTCCACCACCATGGTCACCCTAACCCCTAACCGCCACTGCCACCCACAAGGCCACCACAAATTATTCCAACCATGCTGTAACCACCCCTAAAACTCAACCTCCGCCCCCAAAAACTTGACCCACAGCCCCGAAAAACCTCCACCCAGCCTGAAAACTCAACCCTCAGCCCTAAAAAGTAAACCCCGGCAGCCCCAATTACCTCTAAATTCAAATTTTAGCTTGAAATTAAACCCAGAAGCTCCTCTTTAACCAAGGCTCAATACTCTTATACTGATTATAGAAATTTCTCATATCCGCAACCACCATCTTTAATCACAAACATATGCAGCAACGACGTAGTCATCGAAGCCGATGAATCGATCTTCAATTCGTAAGACCAGCGAGGACATTACGACCATCGATGTTCATAGCACATAAACCACAAATTTCTTCGCGGCAAGTTCGGCAGAAGGTGACTAGGTGAGAGAGAAGGATCGATTTTGTTCTTGATGTTGATGAGAGCGTCGAGAACCATGAGACCATACTCCTTGAGGTTGATCTCATAGTTTTTGAGCTCGGGTTTCGAAGGAGTCGGGGTTCTAGCGGTAGATTTGGAAGGTTTTCATTGATATTGGTGGCGGCGATGGTGAGTTGAGGGCTAGGTTGGGTTGAGGAAAGCAAGGGCGGCAATGGGGAGGGGAAAGCAGTGGCGGGGTGGGGCTAGTGGCGGGGCTGTGTTGGGGTTGGAGATGGGTTTTTTTTTTTTATATATATATATTATTATTAAAAATTTGAATAAACCTATTAAAATTCAACACGTGTTTTATAACCTAAGAAAACCGGTTACCAAAGCTATCCAACCGGTCAAGGATTGTTAATGGAAGATCCATGTTAAAGGTGGGATTGTTTCTGGAATTTCAACAGGTAGGATTGTTTCTGAAAGACCGACTAAAGGTGGGATTATTAGTTTACAATTTTCCTAATAATAATAATAATAATAATAATAATAAATTTGGGTGAGGAACATGAGAGAAGAGAGATACAATATTAAAATGTAGGTTTTTTTGTCAAAAAAGAAAATGTAACCCTTATTAAAACACAGAGGGAATATAACTTTTACTTTAGTCGATAAATTCTCACATATCACATGGACCCTCTTTATTATTTCTCTCTATCTCTCTCTACTCCAAAAATTATTTAGGAGTCCGCAATTTTAAAAGTGGTACGTTTAATAAAAAAAAGAAAGCATAATGTGTTCCGTAAGAAAAGAAAATATAAAATCAATTCAACTTTATTATTTTATTTCTATGAAATATCAAATTATGTACAAATGAAAGCAAGCTAGTACAAAAACAAAAGGGGGGAAAAAGATTATGAAATGATTGCTATTAGTAAAATCTGTGATTTGTTACAAGGGTGGAACTATTTAAATCACATAAACAAATTTTCGTGATATCTAAACCTAAGTATACAAAAAGAATGGGCATAATTTACAAGTGCTGATTTCCTGAGGCATAAATTACACAGCTGGCTTCCTTCCCAGCAATTAAACTATTATCATCAACTTAAGCTAGAAATGTACAGTGTCTTGTCCTCACATAAGCATATTTAACTCAGATAGATCATCCATGGGTATTTCAAGACCCATAGAGTCGTGATCTTGCAAACCATCCTCGTCAAAATTTAACCAAGTACTCAGATCTTGATGTCCTTCAAATTCATTCGCTACACTAAGGTCTTCAATCGAGTCTATTTCACTTAAGGGCAAGCTACTAAGGTCCATAACATCTTTGCACTCTTTGGATGAATCAAGAATGTTTCCAGGAGAGATTAACCCTTCACGTTTCCTATTACTATTATTACCAACCATGTCACTGAAAACATTACCTGAAGGTTGGACTGGATGTGTAGACAACTGCGCAGCCTTTTGCTTAGGTTTCGACTTTGTTTTCCGTTCACCCCTCAAATTAGATATTGAAGGGCGGCCAGCTTTGGCACCGGAATCTCTTTCAGTTCTCTTTCCCTTTGCTCCACCCAAAAGCGATGATCCAAGAGTTGCTGTTGATCTTAGGGCAGTATTTCCACCAACATCATCAAGCAACACTTCCTTCTTCTTGCCTCTGTTCAATATAGGTCCATTCTTTGCAAAAGCATGGTCAGACTGATGAGAAAGAGCTTCATATGCATCAAATGGACCCCTACCAGATTTATCATTTTGAAAGTCAAGCTGTTCAGGACCAGTAAGGTATGCTCCTGTAAACATTAAAAGCAGAAAGTTATTTTCAAGGGGATATGTCGATAAAAATGATAACTTGTGGTCAAGGGACTTTTCAGACTCCATGAGTTCAGTTAAACAGTTTCTCATCCTACAATTTTTTAAAAAATAGAGTTTTTATCCTACTTAAGTGGAAGAGAGGATGATAATTAATTTGCAGTGACTTCAAAATTTTACTTCTTTTGTTTAAATAGTCTTTATACAAGAGACCAGCTAGGTATATATTTGCGGTATGAGTTAAACCAGAGTCCCAGATAGACAAGATTTATATTCACTACAGCTAACAAGCTAGTTTGATCGGATGTATACTAAAATAATACCAGATGATCTAGAGTCCAATCGCATGTTCTGTTCTGCTTGGATGCCACTGGCGACTCCCGTGTTATTGCTAGGTACAGCAAGAAGAACATCACGAAGAGAAGGCTCACTGAAACAACTCTTCCCTGCGTCTTCAAATTTCCGACACCTAGCCAAGGTTCTTCTAATGAAGGCCAAGGCCACGTGTCTTGAGACCTTAGTGATCCCAATTCTAGCAGCACTGCTTCCACGTGTTGCCTGATGAGAACATGAAATATATCATATTTATGTATCAAATAATAAAAAAATTATACATATATAATAGTGAACACTTCAATTCCACAACTAGTACTAAATATTCAATACAATAGTAAACACACTTATTTGATCCTATAACTTTCACCTCTTTCTAGAGATGTAATATCACAGATCTAGGAGTTGCGCTTGGGGTTGAACCTCCATTCTTTTGAATCAGATTTTAGATATCATTCATCTAACTTTGAAATCTAACCACAGAAAAACTCCAACAACACAGTTCACACAAGAGTACAATGGTAGACAAAGGATCCAAAACATAACTAGCATAGAATAACTAAATAAATTTGCTGTATTTATCCAATTTACATGAAGGTAACAAAAGTTGGCAATGACTGGACAGGCACCTAAACATAATCCATGTACAAACAAGTGATGCTTTTACGTTGTATCTCGTTCACACTAGACAGCAAGAAAATGGCACAATAGAAACCTCCGCCATTGCACATTTCATCAAAAAGAATCTTTCTGTCTCTGATAAGCATCCTCTTTTTTCCTTTTCTTTTTTTTTTTTCACTTCATTCTTGATATAAGTCGAAGTTTTTTGTTTCAAATATTACTCCCATCCCAATATAAAGGTCCCATTTCACCCAAACATCTTGTCTCCAAATAAAAGTGCCATTTATTCACTGTCACATTGTTATATAATTTTAATCAACCAATCCCACTCCCTTCATCTCTTGTTTATTATATTCACAATTAATCAACCAAATCCCACCCTCTTTTTTAATTCACCTTTAATGAAACCAATGTACCAAACCCAACCTTCTTCTGTTATTCACCTTCCTAAAAACGTGAGTAAAAGGAAAATGGGACTTGTATTTATGGACGGACAAAGTACTACGCACTAACATTCAATTGCTTCCCATCAACAAACTACTTAAAGCACCCATTCTTTAATGCATTAATAGACTTGTAGCCTACAGAAGTAGAGACATAATATTAAATTGATATACACACCAAACAAGCAGGGGTAATCACTAATATCAAGTTATCAACAAAACCACCTAGAAATAACTTCAAGATAAACAATATGGCCCATAAGGGGAAAAAAGTACCAGAAGCTTTCGGTAAGCCAACTCAATTAACCTGTTCATTGCAAGCCGCTCAAGGTCCCTGAAAAAATTAAATAAAGATTAATTGTAGCACATACATCAGTTAACTCCAGATGGTAAGCAAAAAGTCAATAATCTTACCGCCCTTCAACATCCTTGTCTTCTACAGCTTTATTTAATTTGTCCAAGTATGCTTTCCTTTCCATGGCCTACAGAATCACAGTAATATAATGTAAATTACAGATGAAGAAAATATTATTCAAGAAAAGAGAAATTACAGTAAACTATTGTAAATGCACTGATCTTGCCCAAAACAGATCTCAAGTGTAGCATTAGGGCCTACAGAAAACTAACTAAACCTAGGCAAGCTATTTATTTCTTTAATGCATAGTACTCGTTAGAAAAAATTATATTTTTGCAGTGTAATTTTCACATAATGGTAGATAATCAGGAATAAAAAGAAAAGATCGAGATAATCAATTGGTGGATTAAAAGAAAGCGCTATTTTGTCAAAGCAGAACTGCATCATCGACATACAAAAGCAAATAATCTGGAATCTAAGGACAGAGAAATCAACCTGCGAGAAAAGTTGCTTTTTAAGTTGGATGATGTCTTGATTAATCAACTCTTCCTCTCCCTCTGCTAGATCAGGCTGAAAGGAAAAGATAAAAGCAATTTAATTTCAGAATGCTACCAAGCATCACATGTATGGACTTGCATACAAAGGATTTAGGCTAATGTCAAATAACCTCAAGGTTGGAGCAAGACCAAAAGAGAAATACAAAAGGTTCAACTTTAGATGCTGAAACAAATACATACCACAGTCTCTGGATATAAGCCAATACTTTGCAACTCAAGCAGCAGTTTATCATCCATGCACATCTGGTCATATTCACATTCATATGAAGAATTACCAGAAGCATTCATATGAATAGCTAGTGACCCATTTGTGTCATTTCTGTGAAGCACAGGACAGGCCTGACCAACAGAGTGTGTAAAACCGTAATCATCTTCCTCAATTTCATCATGCATAGGAACGTGGATATTTGAGAACCTATGATTGGCATTGCCATTGCAAGATATTCTATCAGCCATACATGGATCATCTCTATTAGCTAGGGAAGCAGCATTGCTAAGAAAATGGTGTTCTTCAAAGTCTTCAAAATCATCTTCAACAATGAGAGCAGAGAGGACTCTCTGGTATAATGGGGTGAGGCTGTTAGGCCCTTTTTGAGAGTCTGATCCTCTACATGAAGAATCATAATCCTGACAGTGATTAATGAAGTCTCCTGTCTTGGCTGATTCTGTCAGCCCATTGTCCAGGGTGCATATCTTGGTTTCTCCGGAAACAAAACTTTGTGTCCGAAAATGTTCTACTTCAGTAACATTTCTCTGCAAGACGAGGATGAACAGTAACCACATGCATTTTAAGAGTATATATATATATATATATATATATATATATATATATATATAGTTAACATTAAAAACTAGAATACTGTGCCACCTTAAAATAACAGAGTAACAGCATTTGATGTAGCAAGCAATCCATCCACACACAAAAAAGGAAAAAAAAAAAAAAAAAATCAAGTGCCACAAAAAGGTTAGTAAAATAACAATTATAACAACCTGAAACCTAGTATTCAAGTTTGCAATCAAAGAGACCAACAAAAAGGTAAGTAAAATAGATATGCAAGGAACCTTAGTGCCACAAAAATCTCCCTCTGCCTTCTATGAATGAGACTCTTATATTTATAATCCAGAAATTTAGGGATAAAGGCCCTATATATTTCTAAAAGCCGAAGTTGAACATTTTCCAGTAGTGACATACTTTACAGTAGCACACACCACCTATAGCGACATATTTTACAGCTAAGAAAAACAGTTATAATTACTTCAATTAGGAATTTACTTTGACAAATCTCTCAAGGCATGTGAAACAGGCACTAGAAAGGTGCTTGACCAACTTACTTAACTATCAAAAATTAATCTATGCTAGAAGCACATACCAGAGTATTATCGCCAAAGCTTGTCGACTCACGTTCATTTGAACGATCCTCTGCAATTTTTAGCTGTTACATGTGCATAACCACCAACAACAGCAAACAAGAATTCAAATTCCAATCAAACAGATACAGGAGCTTCTGCTAAACACATAGTACACAAATTATACACGACAAAATCACCTGTTCTTCCAAAAAGGATTTATCCTCTGGTCTAAAATTAAAAAGGGGTTCCATTCTTTTCCAAAATGAAGAAGAACAACCATTATCTGCAAAATCAAACACCATTTGTGAAAACGAATCCACATTAAATTACAAATCACACAAAATTCAGATAGAGGCATACAACTGGCATTGCAAGCAAACTGCGCTGCTGCTAAAAGTTCATCACGGTCATCATCCGATTCACCTGAAACAGCACACAAAAAGCACGTTGGTCATACAAGTGACAGGCACAAGCAGCCCATGCTTACTGATCACAGTCACAAGTAAAAATCAAGTGTCAACCAAGTCAGCAATTAATATCCTTTAAATATTACTTTAACTCTAGACAAACACAATAATGCCACAAATATAGTATATTTAATTGTATGAACAATCAATTTCAGGAGCAAAATAAATTTTATTTTAGGGACAGGCAAACAGCTCAAGTGAAAAACACTTCTTTTATTATATCATGGCAGAAATAATCAAATGTTCTATGATGAACAATTTAAACAATATTCCTGAAATGGTCACGTACTCACATCTATTTCTTGCAAATTTGTAAAGGTCATGTAAATACTTCCTCCGTTTCTTTTTAGTTGACACGCTTCTTTAGTCACGTTTGCCAATCCACAACTTCAAATATTCATATTTTTAATTACCGATAAGCAAAAATTATAAAAAGTTGATATTTTGTAAATATATATCGTGACGAATCTAACAAGATCCCACATGACTATATTTTCCAATTACGTATAAAGCACAAAACACAGTCAAAGGGGAGTTTGTGAATAGTGCTAAAGTCAAAATGTGGCAACTAAAAAAAACGGAGGTAGTAATAGTCTTAGGACATTGTTATATTTGGTGCTAAGTATATGAGGTGTTTTTGCTCATATTTTATGAGAAAATCACACTATGGTTACAAAGGTGGTTTTCTCAGAATATATCAGCAAAACACCTTATGTACTAAGCATCAAGTATAATAATGGTCTAAGTCTAATGTATACACGGCATTCACAAAATTGCCTCAATGACTGGTTAATCAGCTTGGAACTTAATTCTTTCCTTAACTCTGATGTTAAAAATTAACCACTGCCTTTGCTCTTGAGAGAAATGTCTAATTCAGTTTTTACAAAAAACAATTAGCAAAGATTACACACCAAATAGATGTCAAACCTGTGAAATCTGGAGAGCTACTGTTTGGCAGAGGTCCAAGACGGGTAAATCCCTTACGATCTGATTGCTTTTTAAGCGGAGGACGGCCTGACTTACTGCAGTACATAGAGAAAATAAAATATCAGTCTAACCATGTTACATTAAAAAACGGGTAAACTCTTGATCACTTAAAAAGTCTTCACCTTCCATTCTTCTCAGAACCAGGCCTTGCACTCCTAACAGGTTTTCCCATTGTTGGACTATCCAGCTTCTCCCTTAAAGGAGACATGCTACCCTTTGGCACGGAAGAGCCCCTCCCACTTCGACCTTGTCTACGTACACCATCACCAATTTCATCCTTCACAAGCAATTTGCTCTTCTTTGTGAACAAGCCAGAAGGACTAGCATGCTGATGAGAGTTGGAACTTTTATCATCCAACTCAGAACCACCAAGCTCTTTATCCTTGAGTCTGTTGTCAACAGCACTGGTTTCCTCACCTTCAGATAATCTTGCCGGAGAAGATGCGTTGTCAAGTTTAGCCTTTAGCTGCTGTGAGCTACTCATTATATTTCTGACAGGAAATGACCCATTCACAGAGCCAGATATTCTGGTGCTAAAATCATTTGGAGTGCATCCTTCAGATGAAATCTGTGCTTCATCATGATTGGAAGTAGGAGACACAATATTTGTTCTCCGATTACGGGAAATTTTTTGCGGTCTTTGACCGACCCATTGAGCCATTCCAGATGATGAATCAGTTGAGGGTAGGGGACGTTTACGATTATTCACTCCAGCCAAAGAATGGACCTTATTTACATTAAGGGGTTGTTCCCAGTCTTCTGCTGCCCCAGACATTCGCGAGAAGCTCGGAGATGAATTTCCTACTGAGGCAGGACCAGTTCGGTGAGCTCTTGAAGCCTTTCCCTTCGTAATGGAACCAGGGCTGAACACATGGGGATCCTCACGCATATTTAACCTAAATGATACAAAGAGAGGTCATAATAAAAAAAAACTAGATCCGCATGCAGTTTAAACTGCTACAAAAATAGGATCATAAAAATCCAATTCAAAGCAGTTGGTATCCAAACAATTGGAGCTATTACATACTTAGAATTTCCTTTTGGCAGTAATCTTTCCTTGTTCATTCCAGTAAGCTCCCTAGAAAGAGAAGTCTTGTCCAATTCATTCTTAGGTGTCATACGACCGCTCAAGCTCACAGGTGATGGAGCTCTTTCTAACTTGTTGCTTCCATTAGTACCATTGGAAGACCCGGATCTACAAAATATAAACTTTCACAGCTGAATTAAATGCAAAACAGTCATGGAAAGAAAAAAATTCTCAAGAATAAATGCCAAACTTGGCCGGTGTCAAACTCAATCTCCACGATCGATAGAGTTCATCTTGCCAATTTTTATGAAGATTGAGCATGTGAAATACAACTAACAAGGCTGATCTAAAATCTGGAAAGGACATTGTAGAATTAAGAGATTGACCCATGAATTTATTAAAAGAAATTTTTTTTCTTAAAAAAAAAAAGTATTCATCTGGAGCAAGATAATTTTTTATCAGGTCTAGGTACCTAACAATTAAATCAACTATATGCTCCTGGTGCAATTTTTTCCTATCCACATAGAAAAGCATTCTTAGATTACAGGTGGTAGACTAATGACATGACACATATATGTTAACCCGAAAGTCACAGTAACACTGCTGGTGCCTAGAGTTCTGTAAAGGCTGCTATGGAGTACTCAAAAACGTTTTCAGTTAGTCTTCCTGAGGGTTTTAGGATCGTATCCTACAGTTCCTTCCTGCACAAATTTAATCCAGCGCCAAGGCCTTATTATTGTTATTACTAGTCATGCAGCAAGAGGAGTGCAATATACAATGGCCAAGAAAATATAGAAGCTTTTCAGCCATATTATATATTAGAAGACATGAGGCCGAACTTTTAGATCGAAGAAATAGTAAAACACCTGAAGCCAAGAGCATCTGAAGAGTGAATTCCAGAATCACTGCCAAGCCTACCGTGCATGGTCCTCTTAAGCTCTCCATCACCATCAACCGACCTAGGGAATACACTACTTACTGAACGTTTTCTTTTCATTTTTTTGTCCCATCCTTCTCCACCAGCAGGTAATCTGCGAATTTTTTCTTCACCAAGTTCAGAGCTACCCTCCTTAGGTCCATCTTTATCCTTTCCCATCACTAAATGTTGCCTTGGGACTCCATTGCTCCGTCCTTCTGACTGAAAATTTTATTTTAAACAACCAAAAATTAATGGAAGTTATACAGATACATCAACAGTTGCAAAGCACAACTGTCAACATAACTCAAAGCCACTGGAAATAAGAGCAGGGCAAATTTCCCCAACAAACCCCATAGATTACAGTAACTAATAACTAAAATAAACAGATTGAGGACAATCTAAACAAAAGGTTAATAATGGAAACAGAACTAGGATCTGGGAATGTAAAAGGTCATTTTGACAGAAAAGGCAAGAGATGTGCCCTCCTTTATATTTCTAATCATCAATATATGTGAGATTCAAAAAGGTATCTTTCAGTCTTCAGCGATCAGCAAAAATAAAGCACAGTCAATCAGTCATTGATTATGCCAATAAAATTACTACGCATATTATACTTCCCTACCTTTTTAAAAGTTCAAGCAAACTTTTCTGAATAGTGTGCGGATATGTATACCATAAAAATATTTGTTTATTTTTTTTCCCTCGTTAATGTTATGAATAGTGTGCGGACATTTATACCGCTAAAAATGTTTTTTTTATTTGTTTTCCCTCGGTTATGTTAATTGCCTTTTTTCAAATTTTTAAGAACAGTGTGCTGACATTTATACTCCTGCAAAAATATTTCTTTACATATTTTTTCCTCATTAATACTGTCAACAAATATATTTGAAACATAAGACCAAACCGAAAGAGTTCCCTAGACATAGCTAGCTATGGCACCCCACTAAAGAATAAAATTACAACAAATTAAATGGCATAGCCGAAGGATTGAACTACATAAGGAAAAGGAATATAACTTGGTGTATGGTATATACATACCCGCATTTCCCCCATTGGTGTTCGGGCACGCTTATTGAGACCCATGTTCTTACTTCTGTCCTCTAACTTTTGGGTTGCGAGATCTGCTGAGTTTCGATGTGACTGGGCTCCCATCTTCAGCAAGTTTGAACCACCTGATCTTTCGTTTGGCAATTGCTTCTTTGAGTTTGAAGCTTCAAAATACTTGTTCAATTTATTTAACGAATCATCCAATCTTTTGACCCTAGTCCTGCATTTAGCATTAGCATACCTCTTTTAAGCATATAATCAAATCTAGGCAAAAAGACACCCACATTTGAAGCACAAATACAATGCTAACACTATAGATGAATAAATAAAAAGACAAAAGGATAACATCAGTATAACTTTCAGCACATGAATGTTTCTCCTGCATAAATTTACTGGGTTTAAATATAATACTCCAAAGGGAGATAGTATAACCAAAATCATCAAAACGATATAAGACCACTGAATTATATGCATGCATTTAGCATTAATAAGTACCTAGCCTTCAAAGATCCTTCATAAACACCTGCTTTTAAGCGTTTCAATTCTTCAGTAGCCAAATTTGGTGGAGGCTTAGCATGACCTGCTCCAAAAGAATTATCTTCAGAGGCATTACCAAAGGAATAACCTAATGCCCTCTTCAATTCACCTGCCCGTATATTTTTCAGATCTCCCATTGTAATGGGCTCCAGTACCAAACACTGGGATAATGGTGGCAAATCGGCCATCGGTGAAGCATTCATTTTCGATGTGCCAGAGCTATAATTCCTACCATCACTTCCCTCACGAAAGCTTCCGGACCTATCCAAACTAGGACCCGCATAACTACTTCGCTGTCCATTTGAATAGCTCCCTGAAAAGCCTGAATTATCCGGACTGGCAGAACTCAATTCAAACTTTGCATTTCCAGCCATTAGCTCAAGTCCAATACTAACTCATGTCCAGTAAAACTTAAAAACTTCTACCCCAGAACAACTTAACTAGCTAAAGTATCAGCCCATCAACGACCCATGATTCCTCAAGTACCAAGTCAAGGACACAACCCACAATCCAATAAGCCCATAACTCAGACCAGAATTTAGCAAACAATCTGTCAAAAATAGCAATAAATGAAGCCATGATACACATTAAATAAATAAATTAAGAACAAAAAAGGCTATTTACTTATTTCTCCACCCAAAGTGTCCCAAGATACCTACTTTCCTTACTAAAAAATTGCTTGCAAAGATTAAACACACATCAATATTCGACTAATCATCTTTCCACAAATCAGCAAAAATCTAATAAAATAATAATTTAAAGCAAGTAATAAACATAATTAATAAACCCGATTGAATTCGATAAATATCAGCTAAATCATGCCAAAAAAAACAGACAAATTAATCAAATTAAGCAACTAACAAACAACTAGAGTATCACAAATCAAGTAAGCAAACGAACATAATTACCTAAAAAATTCAAAACCCTAGCTCAACCAAAAAAATTAGGTTTTTTTTTTTAAATAACCCAAATTGAGCAAGATAAAAAAAAATCACACATATGCAAAACAAACCCGTAAACAACCAAGAAAAAAATTTCTATATTCATGGCTTTGCCTGACATTAAAGAGTTATATAAACCAAAGCCTGCAACTCATTAACAACCAAAGTTGACTCAATTATCAAACTAAACTCAATAAATTACGCTAAATTTTTCTTCCTTAACAATATGAATTGCAAAATTATAGCAACGAGATCGCTCAATATAATCTTTCATAACTTCAGTAATTACAATCAACGGTTTAATAATCCAACTTAGAACCCTAAATTGACTATAACTGAAAAAATTAAATTAAAGATTAAACACTAGATTGTGAAATAGTAATTCGATGATAGAAATATGAAACATCTTACCTTAGAAGCTGTTTCAATTGAAGGTAAAAAGCTTCGAAGCCGCTTCAATGGAGAATTCAGAGTACGGTTCAATGGAGGAGAGAGAAGAGGGGGAAGGGGTGCAGCGCAAACGTGAAAAAGATCGAAAGGGGGAAAAAGAAAAATATAGATCTAAGACGAATATTAATGACACGCCTATAATATCAACTCAATTGGTATTAAAAACTGATCCGAAAATTTTAAGTTAAATTGAGTCTGATTCAAGTTGATTTGAGTCGATATGCCTCGAATTCAAACAGGTCTTATATAATTGATTTGAAAGTTAGTTATCAATCATCCATTTTATTAGAAAAAAACCTTTTAATCAAAATCATTGATATCCGAAAATTACTTGATATTACCTGAAGTTGTAATTACTCAGTCCATTTGTACCCAAATTTTTATTATTATCACTCGAAATTACTTGTTCAAAACATATTAACTTCACTTTTATTAAACCTAGTTTGTTTTAGACTTGACATGTTTTTAACGACCCAACCGTTTTACCAAGTAGTCTTTAACTTAAATTCAAATTTACAAATTTGTTTATAATGACTAAGAGAAACTTGTTTATAATGAATAAGAGCATCAACTGCGGTAGAACAAAAGTCCTAACTTGCACATAAGCATGAATATGGAGCAAAAAGCTAGCTACTCCCTCTATTTTTTTTATTTTTTTTTTGCATCATTTTTGTTTGCGCGGAGTTTTAGGAGAATAAATTTGGTATAATATAATAATGTGAGTGGATGAATAATTTATTATAGTAAAAGTAGTGTGGGGATCATGAAAGTGAAAGTATGTGAGAGAGAGTAGTGGGGACCATGAGAGAGAACATGATAAACTAATTGAATGGAGCTTAAAGTAAAAGAGAGAAATAATAAAATATAGTATAAAGTTACTATAAATAGAAGTGATGCAAGTAAAAAAATAAAAAAAATAAAAAAAAATCATCCATGAAAGGAAAGTGATGCAAATAAAAAAAACGGAGGGAGTAGTTTGGAAGATATATTTTGTAGCTTGCTCAAACTTACATGACTGGCCAAAGCCATGTGGTTTCACAGGTTCCAAAGTTATCAGGCGTGATAAAGAAATGTGTTGTTTGAAGTGATGGAGTTGGATTTATATCTTGATCAAGGTTTTCTATAAACTTATATTTAAATTAGATTCATCTTATATTTTTTTTTGAACATATATATCAATAATGGAGAGCGAACGAACTGTCGAGCGAAGAGACTGACCAAATTTGAAGATCGAATAAGAAATCAAACGAACTCCGGAGAATTCTCCTCAAGGTATCCCTAATCAACCTGATTATGGAATGGATACAGAGATGGTGCAAAGGAATGATGAGGATCCCCTGGTGGATCCTCACCAAGTCAAAATTGCCATATAGTCAAATGGATAGGGGCTCTAATGGGAAGGGACTGCTAGGTTCCAATAATGACAATTGGGAAGCTGAATGTAAATCAGACGATGATATTCCATTGGAATGTGAATCGATGATGAGTCTTGCCTGAATTTCCTATTGTCATAGGAGGAAAAAAGGCGATTGAGGCTGCCATGGCAGAATGCTTTAATAATCAAATTGTTTGATAGAAAACTAAGCTATGAGGTTTTCATTAAACGTTTGCAATTGAAATGGTCCTTAAAAGGTGATATCTCCTTGACAGATGTTGGTTTTGCATATCATGTGGTTCGATTCACAAGTATGGAGGATAATCAATACGTTCTCACTAATGGACCTTGGATTATTGGGGACAGTTATTTAACGATTAGGAAATGGGTGCCAAATTTTGTTGCGGATGAAACTCCGAGCAAATTCCTCACAGCATGGGTTAGAATTCCTCAACTATTAGTGGAGTACTTCGATAAGAAGTTTCTTCATAGAATAGGGTCCAAAATAGGCAGAGTGATAAGCATCGACACACATAGTCCATGAGCAGAGGCCAATTTGTTTGTTTCAGCATTGAAGTCGACCTTTTGAAGCCCTTATTGTACAAATTCAAACTCAATGAGCAAGTGTGGAAGATTTAATATGAGGGACTAAAGAAAATTTGCTTTAAATGTGGTAAGCTTGGCCACAAGGATAATGATTGTCCTATGGTGATAGGGGTTGATGAGAATGGAGAAAGGAATAACATCAAGGTTGGAGAAGCTAATTCAATTGTGCAGAACCAACCAAGGCCAGAAGAATGTGATCGGTATGGCTTAAGAAATAACAGGAAATATGTTCCAAAGAATAGAGGAGAAGGTGCCAAGAAAGCTGTCGAGGTTCCAAAATCCAAGGAGGATGGTCATTCGAACCAGGACAAACAAACTCAGAGGGCTAAGAACTTGAATAGTAAGGATGTTAACCAGGTGGCTAATGGTAAACAGGGTGGGGTTGGGTCAAGTGGATCTCGATTTCAAATTTTGAACCAAGTTGAGGATATGGTAGTGAAGAGGATCTGCTAGAAAGGAATAATACGGCTGGAAATAAAGAAGGGGAGGTCAAGGATTTGACTATGGTAATTAGTCATGAGCTGGAAGGTGCCATAAATTTAGGAGAGGATATTTCTTTGGGAAGAAAATATAATCTTTTGGGAAACAACTTGGAAAAAGAGATGGAGATGGATATCTCGAAAAAATATACAATTGATATAGGTCAATCTCTTCAAAAGATAGACAATATTATCAAAGGCAAGAAAGTGGACTTCATAAGGAAACTTACAATACTGCTAGGGGAGGTTTGATTAATTCGAACAGTCGTTTCCCAATTGGACCCTTGATATCCAATAATAATAAGGAAAATATCAATTCTGCTGGTGCTAATTTGGTAGGAAAAGATATTATTGTCTCCCCTAATGTTCGACAAGAGTTACTTAGTAAGGGTAAAAGTACTCAATTTTCTATTGTCTCACATACCCCTACTGCTCTCAAGGATGCGGTGATCTCTAGTGAAAACTATGACGAATCCTCTTCGACTTCCGATCACTTTGGTGACCAAAATCCCACCAATGTACTCAGCCCTAGTGGATTATCCGATGAATGGTCCAACTCGATCTAGTAGCGGTGCACCCCGTGGCAAACAAAGTGGAGATCCAAATGAATTCGTTCCTGCCATCGGTGCATCCCTCCCCGGATATGTTGATGTCAGTAGCAATTTCGATGGAAGTAGATGGTCCAATGAAGGCGTAGAGAGACGCTTTTCCCAGGACAATGCCTAACGTTCCTTTGAAAGTGTATGATAGTGTGGACACCTAAAAATGTCTCCCCAAAACCAAACCCGATGATGAACAACCTTTCATTGTCATTATTGGTTGGGTTGAGTATTTAATCTTAGAGTGCTTGAATCCATATTCAATCCCAATACATTTCATAAACCAACCCAATTCCTATCCAATTTCCCCAAACCATAACTTATTTTCCTCTTTTCGTGCATTTAAACCCAAAATAATTCATTTTGTGTCCCTTAAAATCATTCATTCCATGTCATTTTTATAGAAACGTTTATACTAGTTTATATTGGTCCATAATTTGGGTCCCATTTTGGAATAGTTGGATGGGTCTTGAAAAGAGTTTTCCAACGATATATAATAAGCCTAAATCCGAGTTATAACCAATAAGTTATGGCCAAAATAATAAACTGAGTCTAAACCAAACCGAAGCCCACCTTACCTTCGACCCAATGATCATGTGGAGGGTTCAAAGGATATAATCCCATTCCTAAAAAAAATTAGGATTAATTAGAAGCTTCTTTAATTTTCTAAAAGATCTTAATTATCCTTTATGAAAAGACAAGATTAAAAAGTTTGAAATTGAATAAAACTTTTCTTTTTGAAAGTCCTAATTTTATTCAAATTGAAAGACGTTCAAAGATAGTAAGATATTATTATTGTGCCTCATAGTTTTTATCCAAATCTTAAATGGTTGGATATCCCTTGAAATTATCTTTCCAATGATATATTATAATATTAATTCCGATCTATAACGAAAAAGATATGAATGAAATATCAAACTCTATCCAAAACTGACACAGTCCCACTATTTCAGCCATATCTATTATTCTACAAAATATTTTAATCTTATTTCAATTGGGTTATAAATTAGACTTCAGAAACTTTCCAATGACATATTATTTATCTTATGTC
Organism: Chenopodium quinoa; assembly: GCF_001683475.1. NCBI lineage: Eukaryota > Viridiplantae > Streptophyta > Magnoliopsida > Caryophyllales > Amaranthaceae > Chenopodium > Chenopodium quinoa. The sequence continues at coordinate 82,796 of NW_018744926.1, forward strand.
GATTTTTGGATCAAAAGATATGATAAAAACAATAACCGCAAAAACTGTTGTCCATCACAACAGTTTTATTCCGATTCAAATTCGATCTTTTCTTGATTCTTCGACCGGTCGACCCTTCTTTTTTCTTTATAAATAGAGGTCATATCACCACTTTTTCAATCATCAACAAGATTGATCACTAAATCATTCTCTTCTCCCTCTTTAGCCTAAACACCAACCTCCCTATTCTTCCATAATACTTCCCTTAAGCACTCTAAGGAGTCCATACTTGACCCGAAGTTCTATACTTAAACCAAGGCGTGAAAGGTAGAATTGACTGAGGGTTTGGACCAAATAAACTCTACTTTTTATTTAATTTTTAATTTTCATTTAATTTATATTTTTATTGAAGTTACTAACAATTTATTCATGATGTAGGAATTCAAGGAAACGCAAAAAGTGAGTAATTATTTCTCTTAATTACTCTTATTATTTTATATTGCTAATGTCATGATTAGGATTATTATTATTTGATTTGACTAACAATTTATTTTTAATTTCCTTCCAATATTAATGTTTATTCTATTATATTAATTATTTATTGATCATCATATTGCATGTTTAAAAGGAATATGTAATTGAAAATCGCGACTAATAAGATAATTTGCACGATCGGTTTAGGTTCCTTTTTAATCTTGTTGTTTAATCAAGTGATCACGATATTTTAGAATTATATGTTGCATTAATATTCAACCAAATTAGCATATAATAATAGTTTGGCGCAAATTGAATATTTTGTTTGCATGCCTTTGAGATTACAGGAATCACTTTCACAATAAGAATCGAGTAGAGGCCAATACGGGCGAATGTGACTTCATGACTTACTTCGTACCATCATCCCCGATCCTCCTTTCGTGGTTTCGAACCATATGGAGTTAGTAATCTCATGGATTATGAATGGCGGGGTTTAACTGTAGGGAATATTTCAAGCATCCCACACTTTAGCCCCACTGTGATCATACATTTAAGCATGGTGGTGTCCAAAGGGAAGGAAGCTAGAGTAAGAGTTGCCAATAAGTTTTAGGAACTAGTAAACCGTTCACAGGGTGAAGGTTACACCCCTTCACGATCCATGAGTTTGCTAACTCCATAGTGGTCTGGAACCATGACCGGATATTCGGGGATGAAGGTAAAAATCCAACCTAAAAGAGATTGAACCTGCCCTAAACATAGGCCTCTACTTTATTCTTCTCATATTCATGTGTACTTTCTGACTAACATGCAATCATTAGGTTAACCCTAAACCTGTTCAATTTATGTTGGTTGAATATTAATACAAAAACAAATCTATTATTGACGATCACTTGAATTATAATCATATTAGCCTAAACAAGATTATTAATTATCTTATTAAGCGTGATAACAAGTACAAATTCCCTTTAAACATGCATAAAAGGCGTGATCAAGCAATAACAATAATATCAAGCAACATAAAAAATAACAATAATCATAATAATAATAATAATAATAATAATAATAATAATAACAATAATAATAATAATAATAATAATAATAATAATAATAATAATAATAATAATAGTCTCAATCTCAAAGCATAATAATATTATTAGCAAGATCCTAGGCATGATACTAACAAGATTAATAACAAATCCTAGCATGTCACTAAAACTTATTGGTCACATATACACAAAGTGTGTGCTAAGACTAGTGACCGTAGATTAATCTAGAAGGTTCTTTTGTGCCATTGCTGGAACATTGGTCTGGGACTGTTTCTAGTAGTTTACTCTAAAGGGACAAGCCTAAAGTCGTACTAAGTCAAGTTTGATCAATTTATTTAGACTTTAATCTTTATTAATTGAGTAATTAATTTAGCAAAGTCCTTTAGTCATTAATAAGTTTATTTAGACTCATTCACAAGTCAAACAAACGGTTAGTGGAAACACATATAGGTTATGCAGAAGAAAATAATGCACTGTAACACCCAATAGTTCCCTCTTTAAACTTGTGAGGACCCTGAACAATATTCAAGAGAATTAATGGCGTGCTACCGCCACGTGTTCAAACGTTAAGACTTTATCAGAAAATAGCAGCGGAAAAACTAACTTAGTTATAAATAAGTTTTAAAACCAATAACCAAAACCAAATTAAATATTACAACTTGAAATCATTAAGACCCTTATTCACAACCCAAATTAGTTAAAATAGTATAAAAGGAAATTGAGTTTAATTAATGAATTCAAAAGTAAGTAGAAAAATAAGTAGTGAAAAGTAACCAACACTCCACTCAAAATCCCACAACTATGATGCGAATACTGAATGTGTATGTAAGAACCTGTGGTTAATCTGCTCCCCAATATTACAAGTGTAAAAATTGGATCGTCACAGGGTCATTGAAAGGCGAAGGCCATGACCAAAGAAAGACACACACAAAAGCACGTAATCAGCAAAGCTGAGTACATACAAGTTGCGAAATAAATTAAGAAATCTCTAACATGCTACTAATAATCAAACATCATGCATCATTAAATTATAGACTCAACACACGACTCAACTATCAATTTTATTAAGTCTTCACTAGTTGATAGTAGCTAACTTATTTATTTATTTCATTGGATTAAGCAATAGACAAGGTTGTCCAACCCATGCTCCATTTGAAACATCAATAGAAGAAAAACCCCATGCCTCCTTTCGGAAACATCAATAAACATCCAACGACCACGGGCGCGACTCTGTGACCGTAGTTAGTATGAGATCTCACCTAACTCCTAGTTTTAAAAAAAAATATTTGAAATAAGAGATTCGTAGATCAGACGGCCTCGAGAAAAATACACGACTAATACTCCATGTACCCAACCCCTGATTGTCATTACTCCAGATCAGATGTGCACTAATCCAGAGTTTTATTGCTCATCCATCCTGCACTTTACGTGATTTACAAGTTTAGGCTTGGTGATTACTCATATACAAACAATACAATCAATCCAATCAAGTAAAACAATTTTCCAATTTCAATTCTTGATTTATTAGTGACAAGCAACATTTAGTATTGAATCACTTAACTACCTCGGTGTATAAACACCTTAAGTGCATAGGGCACTTCAAATCCTGAATCTCGTCTTAAAAGACTTTAATGAACTTCCTCTACTCAAATCAAAATTAATTCATGAAAGAGTATTAACAATTAACCTCATGGAACACTACAAAATAAAGTCAATATAGCATCAACTAAAACTTGTTGCTACTTACCAAAAATTCGTTGCCAACTCTATTTAGCAACGGGTTAGAAACGAAAATTTATCGTTGCTAAAAGGCTTGTTGCCATGGGATTTTAGCTACTAGTTGCAAAGCAATTTTGTTGCAATATTGCATCCATTTAAATATAGTTTCCATGATGGTTGCTGTTTTTGGTGCATTCGTTGCCAACTTTGGCAACAAATTACTATTGGTTGTTGCTAAAATTAACAACAAATTATTAATGTTAGTTCCTAAAATAGCAACAAATTATCAATGTTGGTTCCTAAAAATAACAACAAATTATTAAAGTTGGTTCATAAAAATAGCAACAAATCATAAATATTAGTTGCTATCAACACTACGAGACAAAAACCCAATCCCTATTAGCAACTCGGTTCAACCCGATCGCAGCCTTTACTAATCTGAAATCTCACTCAGGTCATGTCAACTCGGCTCGACTTTTCATGTAAGGCTCTTTGAATCCCAAGTCTCAAGAATCGCAGTTGGTAGGTGTAGACACCCATTTGTGTCTCCCCAAAACCAAACCCGGTGATGAGTACCTTTCATGTCGAATCATAATCGAATGAAGTGAAAGTGTGGAAAGTTTAGTGTTGCGGAAAGTTTTTAATTTCTTTTCTCTTCTCTCTATTTTTGAAAACTTATTTTAAGAAAACAGTTAATCAAGTTTGGTTAGTCCATGATGTGGGTCCACTAGGAGTGTAGTTGGATGGGGCTTGACAAGAGCTTTCCAACGATATATTATAAGCCCAATTCCGATGAATATTGAGGAAGTTATGGCCAATTTACTGAACTGGGCCCGGTTTGAGCCTTATATGCGGCCCAATGATCTAGGGGAGGGCCTAATATAGATTTATCATTCCTAAAGCAATTAGGAATGGTTTTAGTCTTCTAGATTCTTCTAGAAGGTTCTTTTCATTCCTAATTCAATTAGCATTGATAAATTGACTTTTGTTGACTTTTTAGAGTTTTAATTAAAATCAAAGAGCATTTTTGAGGAAAAATACGATTTTATCCTCTTGTACGACAATTTTATCTGATTTTAAGAAAACGCGTGAATTTCCAGATCAGTGCCAAACGCCAGCTGTAGCGCCTGGCGCTAGCATTGGCGTCTGACACTAATGTTGGCGCCTGGCGCCAATAGCCAGCGTTGGCGCCAACTCAGTTTTTTGTGCGCCAGACTCTGTTTTGATATTTTATCTTTTTGGTTGATTTTCTCTATAAATAACGTACTAAAAAAATCCGTTTTCGATAACCAGTTTTCACCTTCAATAACCAATTATCAGCAATTCTAATCTACAATCTATCAATTCTCTCTCTCTCTCTCTCTCTCTCTCTTTTTCTAAAATAGCCTTCTCTCAAATATAAAAATTCCGCATTCGTTAGATCTAGAAACACCTAGCCATATTCGAAGTGAATTTCCTTCGCCCTAGACGTGAAAGGTTTAATTTATGAGGGTTTGGTCCCAAATCTCTCTTTTCATTATTTAATTTAATTGTTTTAATTATTATTTTCCTTGAAGTTACTAACGTGTGTATTTTGTTATTAAAAAGAGGTACGAGGCATCAAAGTAAGTACTTTAATGGTTTTTTTATTGATGTTATGATGTAGAAATCATGTTTAAATTGTTATTTTGATATTCCTAGTATCATGTCTAGGGTAACTTTAATATCAAGTATGATTAAAAGTATGATGCTTCCTATGCTCTTCCTAATATTTATGATCGTTAGTATCATGTTAGGGCTAAAGATTTGATTTTTATATGTTTAGTGACATACTAGGGTTTGTTATTAATTTTGTTAGTATCATGCCTAGGATCTTGCTATTATTATTATGCTTTAACATGATTATTATGATTATGATTATTATAATTGCTATTATGATGATTATTGTTTTGATTATTATTATTATTATAATTGTTATAATTTATTATTATTATTATTATTATTATTATTATTATTATTATTATTATTATGTTGCTTGATATTTATTTATTGCTTGATCACGCCTTTTATGCATGTTTAAAGGGAATTTGGTACTTGTAATCACGCTTAATAAGATAATTAATAATCTTGTTAGGGTTAATTTGATTATAATTCAAGTGATCGCCAATAATAGTTTTATTTTGTGCATTAATATTCAACCAATATAGATAAACAGGTTTAGGGTAAACCTATTGATTGCATGTTAATCAGAAAGCGCACATAAATACGATATGAATAAAGTAGAGGCCTATTATTAGGGCAGGTTCAATCTCTTTTAGGTTGGATTTGTACCTTCATCCCCGAACCCTATTTGGTTCAAGACCTTATGGAGTTGACGATCTCTTGGATCGTTAAGGGGTGTAACCTTCACCTCGTGAACGGTTTACAAGTTCCTAAAAAAACTTGTTGGCGACTCTTTTGCTCTATCTTCTTCCCTTTTGGACGCCACCGTACTTAAGTGTATGATCACAGCGGGGTTCAAGCTAGGGGTTAACACTTGAAATATTGCCTACAGTAGGAGTCAAACTTGTGACCTCAATGTCACATGGTGAATCTCTTACCGACTATACCAAGTACTATTTATTTACCTCTATGCATATAATTAATAATAAGTGAACGAAATATTAGAGACGAAATTGAAAAATTTGTCTCTAAATTAGGGACAAAATAAAAAAATCCGTCTCTAAATTAGAGACGAAACTGAAATTGTCTCTATTTGATGTCATTATAGCAACAAATAATAAGAAGAGTACAGTGTCTTCAAATAATTTTATACATAATAGCAAAAAGTGACCTACATATAAATAAAAACAAAATGTAACACAACTTGTTTCCAATGGCAACAAACAAAAAAATACGTTATCATCTAGCAACAATAGTTTAGACGACTTGTTTCTAACGACAACAGTTCAAAAATTCATTGCCTTTGTTTGTTTCTAAATCGATACAAATAAAATATTTGTTGCCATAGTTTGTTACCATATGGCAACAAGAGAAAAATATGATGCCATCTAGTAACAACTAGTAAGACAATTTGTTTAGAACAACAACAAATCAAAAACATGTAGCCATTAATTATTAAAAAACTAAAGCATAAAATGTCGCTTTTAATTAGGCAATGAAAAAAATTAAATTCGTTGCTATTTAGCAACGTTTTAAAAATCTGTTGCCAAACTAAGTTGCTAAAAAGCTTTTGTTTTTGTAGTGGAACCATTATCAAAATTAATTCCACTTATAGACAAGCAAGAATCCATAACCTTTAATTAATCATAACATATCCAATTGATAAGACAATCACTTATACATCACCCACAACTGTAGTCATATACTTAATATCTCAAACATGCCTCATACACAATATACGGAAATCACAATGTATAACCAAACAATTTAGCCCAGTCTTCTCTATACATGATACTAAGTTCTCGATCCGTCCTTAAACATGCACCTCAAAATCAAGGTTTCGTAACTCGTACGTACCTTGTGTAAACAATTCGGTTGGCCACTTTAAAACTAGAAATCACCTTCAATAAACTACTCTCCTAACCAAACAATAACATCTCAATCAATACCCAATCAATCAAACTTACAGCAATACCAACTTACTTAAAAACCTTCAAAATCCAATTAAACAACACTTTAAAACCTTCCCTTTAGTTAAAATTAAAGGCGGGCATATATATATTTATTTAAAATTTCTTCATAAAAACCTTAAAATACACTCTTATACATGAAATTACAGCAAGTTTAAAGTTTAATAAAAATCTGAAAATTATTTAAAAACCCCTAATAATCTCCCTTTTTAATGGGTGATTGAACCCTCTTTATAAAACATTAAAAGTAGTACTTAGACACTATTTCCAGCACTTTAGATTAAATAAAAACCCTTCAAAAACTTTATCAACACATCACTTTAATACTCAATTAAAAGTCTCCTAGGAAATAATCACTTCCTAAAAGACAACCAACAATTAATATTACTAACCCAAGTAATTTCCAACAATATAATATGATGAAATATTAAACCTCTTAAAATTTCAATTAAAACATATATTTATACTTAAATAACTTTAAACATAATTAATTTTATTAATCAAATTCAAGGATAAAATTTTAAGCATTAAAAACTTCTTTCAAATTAAAAACTGCCCGAAAATCATATTTAGAGGCTGAATTTGGCCATGAAAGGCTGGTGGTCACTACTAAAGGTAGTGTGTCTTTATTAAAACGTTGTTTCCACATGGAAAACACTACTTTTTTTTATATCAAAATCGGATGAGTTCTGTAGACACCCATTTGTGTCTCCCCAAAACCAAACCCAGTGATGAGTACCTTTCGCGCCGAATCATAATCGAATGAAACGAAAGTGTGGAAAGGTCTAGCGTTGCGGATAGTTTTAATTTCTTTTCTCTTCTCTCTATTTTTGAAAACTTTATTTTAAGAAAACAGCCAATCTAGTTTGTTTGGTCCATGATATGGGTCCAATAGTAGTGTAGTTGGATGGGGCTTGCAAAGACCTTTCCAACGATATATTATAAGCCCAATTCCGATGAATATTGAGGAAGTTATGGTCAATTTACTAAACTGGGCCCGGTTTGAGCTTTATGTACGGCCCAATGATCTTGGGGAGGGCCTAATGTGATTTATCATTCCTAATGCAATTAGGAATGGTTTTAGTCTTCTAAAATCTTCTAGAAGGTTTTTTTCATTCCTAATTCAATTAGCATTGATAAATTGACTTTGTTGACTTTTCAGAGTTTTAATCAAAATCAAATAGCATTTTCGAAGAAATCATATTATTTTATCTTCCAGTACGGGAAATTTATCAGATTTTCGAAAACGCGTTAAAATCCAGTTTGGCGTCCAACCCCAGGCATTGGCGCCTGGAACCAGGCTTGGCGCCAGGCGCTAGCCATTGGTGGCTGACGCCAGCTAGCCAGGGTTGGCGCCAACCTTGTTTTGCGTGCGTCAGACTCTGTTTTGTTAAATTATCTTTTTTGGCTAATTTTCTCTATAAATATCGTATCGAAAACTCCGTTTTCACCAATTCATCATCTACATTCACCTACAACCAATTCTCTTCATTCTCAAGCTTTCATCAACAATCATTAATTCTTTAGCATTCTTTCATTCAATTATTTCTTACTTTTACATACAAAATTCCGCATTTGCAAGATCTAGATACACCTAGCCATATTCGAAGTTGCCTTTGCCCTAGACGTGAAAGGTTTTAATTTCTGAGGGTTTGGTCCCAAATCTCTATTTCAATTATTTAATTGTTTTGATTATTATTTTCCTTGAAGTTATTAACGTGTGTATTTTGTTATTAGAAAGAGGCACGAATCATCAAAGTAAGTACTTTAATTGATTTTAATTGATATTATGATGTAGAAATCATGTTTATATTGTTATTATGATATTCCTAGTATCATGTCTAGGGTATTTTAATATTAAATATGATTGTTACGATGCTTCCTATGTTCTTCCTAATATTTATGATTGTTAGTATCATGTTAGGACTAAAGATTTAATTTTTATTTCTTAGTGACATGCTAGGGTTTGTTATTAATCTTGTTAGTATCATGCCTAGGATCTTGCTATTTTTTTATTATGCTTTAATATTAACATGAACATGATTATGATTATAATCGTTATAATTTATGATGATTGTGAATATTATTATTATTATTATTTTCATGATGATTATTATGATTATAATTTTATTGTCATGATATTTATTGATTATTTATTATGTTGCTTGATTATTTATTCTTTGTTGCTTGATCACCTTTGATGCATGTTTAAAGGGAATTTGTATTTGTAATCATGCTTAATGAGATAATTAATAATCTTGTCTAGGGTTAATGTGATTATAATTCAAGTGATCGCCAATAATAGTTTATTTGTGCATTAATATTCAACCAACATAGATTAAACGGGTTTAGGGTTAATCCTATTGATTGCATTTTAGTCAGAAAGCGCACATGAATACGATCAGAATAAAGTAGAGGCCTATTATTAGGGAAGGTTCAATCTCTTTTAGGTTGGATTTGTACCTTTATCCCCGAACCCTTATTTGGTTCTAGACCTTATGGAGTTGACGATCTCTTGGATCGTTAAGGGGTGTAACCTTCATCCTGTGAACGGTTTACAAGTTCCTTAAAAACTTGTTGGCGACTCTTTTGCTCTATCTTCTTCCCTTTTGGATGCCACCGTACTTTAGTGTATGATCACAATGGGGTTCGAGCTAGTGGGATTTTAAGGCTTGAAATTATTCCCTACAAGTTCAGAACCTGATCGGGATTAAAACGAGATTAATATTAACAAACGGAAATCTAAAAATTAAAACACGAATTTACGTGTTCAAAATAATCTGGAATTAAGTTAAACTAATCAGTAGTTATAATCACCAAAATTTCAAATCATCATTACTATAAAAGCCCTAAATCAATTGTTCATAAAAACTCTAAAATCATGATTTTCAATAATTAAAAACCCTAGGTTATAAAATTTACAAAATCTGAAAATTATGACATTTATAAAATCTAAAATTATAAAGTTTAATCATCAAAATACAATTTGATACTAATTAAATTAATTTCAAACAATAAAATCAAAACCCATAAATCAATAATTATAATTACACAAATTAATAAAACAAAGGAGAAAGAAAATAAGACTAAACTTTTTGTGTGGGAAATTTTTGGGGATTAATGGGGTATTTATAGGAGAGAATTGTAGGGTAAATAGGAAGATTGGGCCTCATAAAATAATGGGTTAATTAAGTAAACAAATGGGTTAGACTTGTTTGATTGAACATAAATTGTAGAATAAAGGTGCATAAAATAATTTGTTCAAATAATTTTCGAACCAGATTAATAATTTGAAACTTTTGAAATTAAATTTTGGAAAATAACAAATAAATATTATAAACAAAATAAAATAAAATTTATAAAATATTTAAAAAAATACGAGGGAAAAGCAGTCAAATAGTCACAATATGATGCAATGAGTTTGCAACCTAAACATGGCTCTAGTTCTCCAAAGTTCAGGATATGGGTTAGTCAAAGAGGAGGAAGTACTAATGAAGGTTAGATATGTATTTGCAAACGTTCACAGATGCTCGGCTCCTACTTCAAATTTTCAAGAGAGTTTGCGAAATGTCAAAGCAAACGTTCACAGATGCTCGGCTCCTGCTAGAGCAGAAGAAGAGTGACCGATTATCAGAGTCGGCTTCTACTTCAAATTTTCAAGAGAGTTTGCGAAATGCCTCGATGAGGCATACTCAGTCGTACCATGAGAGTCAGTCAGGCGGCACCTCCCGTCAGTCCGGCTTTCATAGTGCCCAGGCGGTACCAAACTTACCATTTGTGCCGCAACAACAGTATTTTATGCAGCCACCTCCATTTGGTGGACCTGCAGCAAAAAACGTCCAACCTATGGACTGGCAGCTACGGCTGCTTAGACTTGGTGAACAGCCGTCGGCCTTCTCCAAGGAAATTACTGAAGCCGCTCAGCCGGCCAAAGTAAAAAATGTTCTAGTAGGCGCCTATGACGGCACTACTAACCCAGAAGACCATCTGATGGCATTCACCAACCTGATGTACCTTCAAGGGTTGGATGATCCCACTTGGTGCAAGTGTTTCCCAGCGACTCTCAAGGGAATTGCACAGCAATGGTTCGGCAACCTGCCGACTGGTTGTGTAAACAGCTTCAGGACGCTTGCTTACTTATTTGCCTCCAACTTCGCTATGAACATCCCTGCGAAGAAAACGACCCTTGATTTGGGAACAATTCAGTAGGGCGAGAAGGAGGGGCTTCGTTCTTACATCAGGCGGTTCAACCTGATGAGAATACAGATTCAAGGGTTACCGGATGAGGTAGCTTATACTGACTTTTTTAGAGGTCTCAAAGACGGGTCTACCTTCAAATTTGATTTAGTTCGAAAAAGGGTGGCGACTCTTCAAGAGGCCTTGATTGAAGCAGAAGCCTATATACAGGCGACTGATCTGTGTACAATAAAACAGTCGGACGGGAAAAGGTTCGACAAAAGAGAGGGACGACAGAAACAGTCGTCCAACAAAGATGAGAAAAGAAAAGAGGTCTGGGCGGCTGATTCCTCTAAACAGCCGGCCCAGAAAAAGAAAAAAGAATTCAAACCATACTCCCCAAAGTATGTGTTTAACAAGGATAACCAGTTTATCCTAAAAGAAATTAAGGGACGGTTCTCAATTGAGAAACCGCTCCCCATGAAGGGTTCTGCGAGCAACCGGAACCAAGACAAAATCTGTGCTTATCATGATGACGTTGGTCATCACACCAATGACTGCATCAGTCTCATGCGGTACCTAGACCGCTTGGCTGATCAAGGTGATCTTGACACTTATGTCAAGAAATCTACGGGGAACACTTCCTCAAAAAAGCAGTCGGCCAAAAAGAATCAACAGGCCGACAGTTCCGATACAGATGATGCAGTCGTCTACACCATTGCAGGCGGCTTCTCAGGAGGCGGCCCCACTATTAGGGGCAACAAAGATAATATTAGGCGGTTAGATGTAAATTCCGTTCACCAAGAACGGCCGTCCAAATATACATTTCCTGAGATTGTCATCACTGAAGAGGATCTAGGAGGAATAAGGGGGCCGCATGACGACCCTCTCGTTATTGAATGTAATGTGGCCAACCAGAGAGTTGGCCGAATCCTCATAGATACCGGGAGCTCCTCAGATCTCATCAGCAGCAAATGTCTGTCAAAACTGAAATATCAGACGGACTGCATGCATCCGGCCTCCCACCCTTTAATAGGGTTTGGAGGAGGAGTCGTCCACCCACTGGGACGAGTAGATCTACCCATTCGCCTGGGCGAGAAAGGGGAAGGACGACACATGGTAGTCCGGTTCCTAGTAGTAGAGGAACTCTCGGCCTACAACATGATTCTGGGTCGACCAACCCTGAATAATTCCAAGGCTGTTATAATCCCGTCTCTTATGCTGCTTAAGTTTGAGAGGGATAATGGAACAGTCGGCTCCCTAAGGGGAGATCAGAGGATGGCCCGAGAGTGCTATCTCTCGGATGTCAAGCCCACTGTTATGGCCACTGGGTCAAGTGGGGAAAAAACAGACCTTGACAATGTCAAGGAGAGTGCGCCTGTTCAAGAAACAGGCGACAAAAAGAGAAAGGCGTCCCAGACAGAGTCCGCAAGAAAAGCAAGAAAATAGCAATCATTGGCAGAGGAGCGGCCGGATGAGTTCCGCCCTCAGCCGGCTGGTGAGCATGCGGACCTGATATTAGACGACTCACGTCCTGACCGAACAGTCAAAGTTGGGACGACTGCTCTGAGAAACCTTGGTGACGACTTCCACAACCTGTTGAAAGAATACAAGGACATCTTTGCATTTGAAGTCCATGAAATGCCAGGCATTAGTCCTGACCTGGCAGTACATAAACTCGCTGTGGATCCGAAAAAGAAGCCGGTACGGCAAAAGAAGCGGAACCATGGTGAAGAAAGAGGTCAGGCGGCAGCCGCCGAAGTCAAAAAATTACTTGATGCAGGGTTCATTCGGCAATGTTACTTCCCAGATTGGGTTGCAAATGTGGTGCTTGTTAAAAAGCCGAATGGCACCTGGCGAATGTGTGTAGACTACACAGACTTGAACAAGGCGTGCCCCAAAGACAGTTACCCTCTGCCTAAAATTGATAACCTGGTCGACTCAACAGCCGGCCATGCCTTGATGAGTTTTATGGACGCTTATTCTGGTTTCCATCAAATTCCTTTATGGAAGAAAGATCAGGAGAAGACGGCCTTCGTCACTGATCAGGGATTATACTGTTACACGGTCATGCCGTTTGGTCTTAAGAATGCCCCGGCTACCTTCCAACGAATGATAAACACAGTGTTCTGTGATCAGATTGGGAGAAACGTCGAGGCATATATTGATGATATGATTGTCAAGACTAAACTTCAGAAAGATCATCTGACGGACCTCCGAGAAACTTTCGCCACACTCAGGCGGCACCATGTCATGCTCAATCCCAAGAAATGTGTATTTGGAGTTGAGTCTGGGAAATTTCTCGGATTCCTTATCAATCAGAGAGGAATAGAGGCGAACCCTGAGAAGGTACAGGCGGTCATTGACATGCAGTCGCCTCGTACCGTCCGAGAAGTTCAGAAGTTAACAGGTTGTCTGGCGGCCTTGGGGAGATTCCTAAGCCGATCAGGCGACAAATGCCTATACTTTTTCCAGGCAATTAAGAAAAAGGCAAGGTTTGAATGGGGGCCGGATGCTGAGGCCGCCTTCCAGAAATTAAAAGTTCACTTGCATTCCTTGCCGAGGCTGGTCAGCCCTTTGCCCAAAGAAGATCTCTACATGTACCTGGCCGTCTCTGATCATGCGTTAAGCGCTGTTCTCCTTGCTGAAAGGGACGGCTGTCAGCTCCCGGTCTACTTTGTCAGTCACGTACTGAAAAATGCCGAGTTGAGGTATCCCCTAGTGGAGAAATTTGGTCTTGCACTCTTCATGGCTGTTAAAAAATTGAAGCCCTACTTTTTGGCACATGCAGTCGTCGTGTATACCGACCAACCAATCAAGCGGCCCCTTACCATCATGGAGTCGTCAGGACGAATGATCAAATGGGCCATAGAAATACAGAGCCTCGAAGTTACTTTCGAGCCTAGAAAAGCAGTGAAGGGGCAAGCCTTTGCTGACTTTATTGTAGAGATGACTCGTCCTCCTGACTCTCAAGTTCCAGACCAAGTCTGGAAGGTATATGTGGACGGAAGCTCTACTTCAAATGGTTGTGGAGCAGGCGTCGTGTGTCAATCTCCAGAGGGCGACAAGTTCGAGTATGCCCTACGCTTCAGTTTTCAGGCTTCAAACAATGAGGCAGAATATGAAGCTTTACTAGCCGGGATCCGCATGTGTAAGGCGGCAGGGGCAAGAAAAATAGACGCCTGTTCTGATTCACAATTGATAGTGAGTCAGTACAATGGCGAATACGAAGCAACCCATCCGGCCATGATCAAGTATTTACAGGCGGTTCGACAAGCAGTCGGCTCCCTTGAGGATTTCCACCTAATCCAAGTGCCGAGGTCAGAAAACAACCAGGCAGATGCACTGTCAAAATTAGCATCATCCGCCTCCTCCGATACTCCTCGAACTGTTTTTTGGGAAGTGATGGAGAAGAGAAGCATCGAGGAAAACCCTATTGGAATCCTAGACAGAAGCTCAACCTGGATGGATTCAATCAGGGCATATCTGACAAACGGGACACTGCCGGATGATCCTCAACAGGCGGCAGCACTAAAAAAACGAGCCTCCTGTTTTGAAATGATACAGGGAGAACTTCACAAGAGGGGGTACCTTCAACCCTTCTTAAAGTGTGTTACTCCTGAAAAGGGACGAGAGATACTAGATGATCTTCACTCTGGTTTCTGTGCTTCCCATATAGGTGGTAGGATGCTTGCTCAAAGGGCAAGGCGCCAGGGCTACTTTTGGCCTACCTTGGAAGCAGATGCAATGGGGATGGTGAAAAAATGCGACAAGTGCCAAAGGTTTGGCAAATTAATTCACCGTCCGGCTACTGACCTCACTACCATTCACAGCCCACTGCCGTTTGCTAAGTGGGGCATGGACATTCTGGGTCCATATACGCCTGCTACAGGCGGCAGAAGGTATATACTTGTTGCCGTTGACTACTTCACTAAATGGGTAGAGGCGGAGGCTGTAAAGGGAATCAAGACGAAAGATGTAATTTCATTCATTTGGAAAAACGTCATCACTCGGTTCGGGGTTCCCATGTCTATGGTTTTTGATAATGGTCCCCAATTTGAGACGCCTGTTCTCAAAAGATGGTTGGGAGACCAAGGAATTGCACACTACTTTGCATCTGTCGGTCGTCCACAAGCAAACGGCCAGGTAGAAGCCTTTAATAAAATCATCTCAGACGGTCTCAAGAAAAAGATTGAACGAGCAGGCGGCCTATGGGCGGATGAACTACCACATGTTCTCTGGGCCATTAGGACGACTGAAAAAGGGGCGACTGGAGAAACTCCATTCCTCCTAACTTATGGTGCGGAAGCTGTTCTTCCAATAGAACACTACGAGCCGACTCTTCGAGTAATGCTATATGACGAAGAGGCAAACTGGGAAGCCATGCGCCTGACATTAGACTCACTTCCTGAAAAGAGGGGCAATGCTGTTTTGCGCCATGAGATCTATCGCCTGAGAATGACTAGATCATACAACAAAAAAGTACACAGGCGTCCACTCAAAGTAGGGGACTTTGTACTTAGAAAAATGGAAGCAGTAGGTAGGGCTAATGAGTCTGGCAAACTAACTCCCAACTGGGAAGGACCCTACCGAATCTATGAGGAAGTCAGGGACGGTACCTACCGTCTGGAAACACCAGACGGACAACCGTTGCCTCGAACTTGGAATGTAGATAACCTTAAAAAATATTTCTTCTGAGAGATGTAAAGTAAAGAGCTACTTAATAAAGTTTGCACTTACTATTTAATTGTATTACGAGGGGCATGCCGTCTGTACCTTTACAGTCAGCTACTCTCCATTGAGTTTTTCACTCTATCTTCTGAGGGGCATGCCGTCTGTTCCTTTACAGTCGGCTACTCTCCATTGAGTATTTTACTCAAACACTTAGCTAAAAAGATTAGGGCCTGGCCGACCCTGTGCCTAACAGGCGGCTACCCTTCTTTCACTTAGCACCTACGTTCACCAAGAACTTACAAAGGCCACCGGCCGAATGATCAGACCAGGCGCCAAGCCAACTGATCAAATCTACAAAACTAATTCGACCTGTCCCAACATCATAGCAGGCGTCCGACGGCATCCCTCCGGATGAAATTCGTCGCAGAGAGCAGCTCCCTTTTGGGTGGAACATTGTTCTATAAACTAATTACACGGCACCTATACGACTGTCCCCAAGGGCAACCACGTAGCCGTTTTTGAGACAAGGATAACTCTACCACTAACCAAACCAGTGGTAGCAGTTGACATCTGAGTCAGATGACCGCCTGTATTACTTGGGATAAATGCAGGGGGTACCTCTTGAGTTAATAGCCAACACACATTGGCGAATCAAGGGGTCTAGCCGGCCTACGCCGCCTGGTACCTCTACTACTCAATCTAGATTGTGACAAAGACTAAGTAACTCCTAAGTTAATAGTCACTCAAACTTAGTATGGAGCCTAAAAGGTATGAGTCGTCCACTTGTTTTTAATAAACAAGGGCTCTCAACCAATACTCTTGCTAGGTTAACAAATTACGAGTTAAAAGCCAACATTGGCAATAAAGGGAAACAACCGGCACCCGCCGCTTGTTATCCTACTTAATTCCTTGGCAACTAGGAAATACTATTTACTTGGTCAGACAAATTGAATAAATAGTTCGAATACCGATTGAATAAATGGCCGACTGATCATCTACCCTGGAAACAGACCACCAGTCGTCCAGGGGCATAAGCGGCATACTATTTGTACCTGTCTTAACGTTCGGCCATACACAACAGTCGGTCTAGTGAACAAATTAAAAATACTTAGACAAATTTGAACCAAAACAAAAATTTGATTAAAAATAAGCCGGCCATTAAAGACCAGCAGAATATTCAAAACCCCGGCCCCCTGGCCGGGTAATTACAAAGCAAACGGCACGCAGGCCGTGAAAAAAAAAAAAAAAAAAAAAAATACTTAAAGCTTAAGAAGGGGGCAGTTCAGTATTAGCAGCTGCCGCCTGGTCAGCACTCTTCTTGCTGGACTCGGCCTTAGCTGCACCCTCTTTTGATGCCTTACCCCCAAGTGGCACAAGCGCCACAACCGGCTCTTCCTCCTCCAACGCACCGTCCAACGCCTCTTCTTCAGCAGCCGCCAGGATCTGTTGATTATATGTTTCCGAACACTGGCGGTACGTTCTTTCCCATGAGGCAAAGTCGGCACTGGGGAACAGTCGTTCCCAGGTCATGCGCTGGATTTGAGCGGAGTCTTCCACCATCTCCCGGACGAGCTCTTGTTTCTCTTGCTCGGCCTTATCCGAGAGTTCTTGGGTAAGACTCTTCTCTTGGTTCACCAGGCGTTCTTTTACGTTGGCCAAAGATTTCTCCATGGCTTCGTAAGAGTGCATTTTTTGGCGAAGAGGTTTCAGCTCGGCCTTAAGGTTGGTGACGGTCCCCTCCAGCTCGTCAACCTTCTTTTGGGCCGCCTCTAACTGAGCCCGAACAGCGGCGGTAGCCTGCGCCTGATAATAAAGAAGATCAATGGCCAGTACTTCATTTTGGGCAATTTGAAACATTGCCTTATCACAGCTGGAGGCGGCCATAGCCTTTGCGGCCTTTGCCTCTTTGTTTTTCCGATCAATCGGCTTGCGAAGGCTGTTGACTCGGAGCAGGGCCTAAGTACAAAGAAAAACAGGCGTCAGTTTCCAAACAGAAAAGTTAATAGGCGTCCTGGAACTCAAAAGCTCAAAAAAATGCTAAGTATACCTCAGCAAGGACCCCTGAAATCCCATCAAGGTCAAGGGTGCCGGCACCCCTGACCGCCTCCCTGTCAGATGGAGGAACTACTTTCACCATAGACTTGGCTACCTCAACCAAGTCAAGCCCCTGGGGGCCGGCTGCATTAAGTGAAAAAAAAAACAAGTTAGACCTAGTCAAGAAGGAAGCAAGGGTGAGTTTTTACAAGTGAGTGTCCATACATCTAGGCGGCCCCGCCTGGGTTTTTGAAGAAGTGGCCGGCTGCTTCTCAGCCGCCACTGTTTTCCTGGAAGACCCAGGAGAGCTTGCAACAGTCGTCCTCCGGGCCTTGGGGTCCGGCTGTTGCGAGGAAGAAGCCCTTGGAGTGCCAGACTGAAAACAAAAAGAGTTAGTATATGCATAAGACAACTAAAAGAGGAAGAGTTTTCGAAGCTTACCAAGGGTGCCTCCTTGTTGGGGGAGTCGGCATACGACTGCTTCATGAGCGAGGCCCGCAACATGGCCGCCGCAGTCTTGGATGCTGTTATTTTACTCATGGCGTCAGCTGCAAGAAATAAACAACAAAGTTAGTAAAAATCCCAAGTAAACAAGGCGTGAAAAAACAGAGTATTTGTCAGGCCGGCTACCTCTAGAGCACCGACTGCCGAGGCCACAGGCGGCTAAAAAGTACTCGTCATAGAGCCACTTGAAGCTCGGGACGCAGTTTAGGGGTACTTGCTCTCGTACCCCTGAAGTAGAGTTCACCCTAGACTCTACTTTGAAGAGTCCTTTGTCTAGGATCTCTTTTTTAGCCTTTGGGGGAACAGGCGGCATGCTGCGGCCGCCTGCGAGAAGAGGCGGATCCCTATTCCACTTGTTAAAGCGTTTGTTCAGCTCCGTGTCTGAACCCTCGATAATAAGGAAGGTGTTCCGCCAATCTTTCCATTTGTTCGCCTTACCTCTCGTCATGAGGTAACCCCTATGGCTTGTTAATTGGTACCAGCCGGTACCCCCCGACTTAGGGGTCCGGCTGAGATAGTTCATGTGGGCGAAAGCCTCAAAGCTTGGCTCCACCCCGTACATTTCGCACCCGGCCACATAGCCGAGTACGTTTACCCAAGAGTTGGGGGCTAACTGCCATAACCCCAGATCATACCCATCTAAAATCCGCTGAACAGCCGGATGTAGTGGGAAGCGCAGTCCAGCTTTGATGGCCGCCACATAGCAGCCAAAGCAGCCGTCACCATAGCTGCTACCAGCCGGCCAGACGACAGTGTCTTCCGGATCCGGCACAAACAGTAAAAATTCCGGGCCCATTTTGTGGTTAGCAATAAAGCTCGCCACGTTGTCTTGCATGGTTGAGATCCGGCCCCGGGGTACCATGCAGTAGTAGGGGGCGTTTTCCTCTCTGTAAGAGGCGGACGGCTCCGCCCAATTGTCCCCCTTCTCAACTGCGTGAGAAAGTCTCGCCTCTTGTAGGCGGCTATGTTTTTCTTCTGAGCCAGGAGAACTATGGCCAGAAGAGCTGGACTCGGACTCGTCCTCTGACGAGTCCGAAGAGGACGACTCCTCCCCTCTCCTAGAGGGGCCCGCCTCCTCTCCCTTAGAAGGAGCAGGAGGAAAATTAGGCATGTCAACGGTAAGATGGGAAGGAACCACCTTGGCCCCTCTCTCAGAACTGTCGGCTTGGCAGTCGCCTCTTTTCAACTCTACATCTGGCGCCTGGTCAGATGTTTCACTAAGGAGTACCCTTTGGGAGGAGCCGTCTGAGTTTGATATCATAGCAGTCTATTTCGTTCTGGCCATCACGTTCTGCATAGACACAGATACAGTCGGACTTTGTATAAAGGGCAAAGATGGGTCCAGAAGAGGGCAGGCGACACTCCTAGTCCTAGATTCAGCCGTCCCCGGTGACCGGCTGATCACTAACTTAGGTCGTGTCGTGTGCTTCCATGGTGCCATTTCAAAAAATAAAAATAAAATTAAGGGTAAGAGAACTGAGTTACCTGAACGAGTGACGGTTGATGAAGTCCTGGAAGTCCGGTGCAGTCGGCTTGTCAGAACAGGCGGTAGGCAGAAAAAGTCCGAAATGTCAGAGCAAGTTCAGGGGTCCGAATGTTCTCGCAAAGTTCTCAAATGTGAAAATGACTGAAGTCAGCACTTCCTTTTATAAGCAAAGTGAGAAGGCGAAGGGTCGCTTCCAAATTCAAAATTTGGGCGGGAAAATCTCTCGGCCGTTTGCAAGGTGACACCTGTAGCAGGCCGTCGCCTGTCACCGTGCGACACCTGTCACAGGCGACACGTGACCAGTCACGTGCCACCTGTGAGGGGCAAATGATTAGGGGATTTTTATCCACCAATCACCGTCTGACAAGTGGACCAACCAGGTTCCGCCACGTGTCCTTCACGAAGGCCAACAGGAGCCTGCCACGTGTCAATCACAGATACGTCCTCTACGGACCAATTTAGACACGCCACGTGTCCACCCATGCCAAATGGGAAAACCGGCCATCAAGGCCCAATCCAGTCTAGAGGCCCGATCAGCCCTAGGTTTACCTTAAACCTAGAGAGTGGCACACTTCTCAAGGCTATAAATACTTAATTAATCCTCATTAGTTAGGTAATTGAACAATTGAAGAATCAAGCAGAGAAGAACAGAGATATTACGGAACACCAACAACCGGCTAATCTCGCTAACGACGCAGATTACCAACACTAAGCACTCTCACCTAGAGAGATCTTATTACTTTAATTTCCGTATTAATTACTCCTTAATCAGGTACTAACTTGACCGTTGGAGGCGGAGCTCTCAGGAGTCTCCGTTATTTTGCAGGTACAGGCGTCCGGTTCCAGTCTCAGAATTGTAACTCTCCCGCAGGACATCAGAAAACCCCGAAACACTTTGTATGCGGAATCCTCTTCTTAATACGATTAAGCAGTTAATTCCGCGTTGATTAGATCAAAATCATGTTTGTGACAAATCACTTATTTTATTCAAAATAAAACTCTTTTAAAATATAATTATCAATCCTAATTTCATTAGAATTTAAAAGAACCTTCTAGATTATTCTAGAAGATTAAAATTAATCCTTATAACTTTAGGAATAATAATTAGTAGGCCCTCATCTAGATCATTGGGCCACATATAAAATTCATTTTGGGCCAAATTTAATTTAATCCATAACTTCCTCATTATTCATCGGAATTGGGCTTATAATATATCGTTGGAAAGCTCTTTTCGTACCCAATCCAACTATACTATTACTGGATCCTTATCATGGACCAAACTAAAATGGACTGGACATTTTCATAAATAGAGTGTAGAAAGAAATATTTTCAAAAACAGAAAGAGAGATATTTTAATAAAAACATCCACATCACTAGACTTTTCACACTTTCACTTCTTTTGATAATCAAATGACGTGAAAGATATTCATCACTGGGTTTGGTTTTGGGGAGACACATTTAGGTGTCTACAATAACCTTCACGGGTCAATCGTTGTTGCCTTTCGTTGTCCCTCAATCGTGATTGCCTTAAATGATCCGTGAACGGTTTACAAGTTCCTTAAAAACTTGTTTGTGGCTCCCTACTTTCCTTGTCCCTAATCGTATTATGTCAATTCCCACTTCCTGTGAGTGCCAAGCATATTCACAACATGCTTTAAAGTAGACGCACTTCGAATGATGCCTACAAATAGATACCCTAATATTCCGAATTTTAATATATCTTTAAAAATCATAAGTTGGAATGTTCAAGGTGTAGGTAACAAGTTAGATGCTATTCGTGAACTGATTAGAATTAATGATCCGACAGTGTTGGCTTTGGTTGAGACTCATATTAGTGGAGACCAAACTCAGAAATTTTGTGATTGAATTGGTTTCTCTAGCCAATTTCGTGTTGATGCTCAAGGTTTTAGTGGAGGTATTTGGTTATTTTGGAGATTAGAGTTGATAGATGTTACTGTACTTGATAATAATATTCAACATGTTACTGTTGAGATAAAAAAGAAGGAGGAAGATCCCTGGATGTTCTCTGCGATATATGCTAGCCCAGATTCGTCCCTAAGGTGAGATTTATGGAGAGGGATTTGGAGAATATAAGAAGATCATATACGGGTCCTTGGTTGTTAGCCGGGGATTTAATGATACTATGAGCATGTCGGAAAGGATTGGAAATAGTGGTTCGAAGATGGTTCGTAGGTGTAAGGATTTCTCTAATTGAGTCAATTCTAATCATCTTATTAAATTAGGATGTTTTGGTACTAAGCATACCTGGAGTAGAGGGCTTTCTCAAGCTACTTTGAAAGCTGCTAGATTGGATAGGGGTCTATCGAATGAGAGTTGGAGACTTAGATTTGCTGAGGGTGCGGTCAAGAATCTTACTGAGTTGGTGTCGGATCACTGCCCTTTACTCATTGATACCAATGGTTTTGCGCCTTTGCCTATTGCTCTTAAGCCATTCCGCTTCCAAGCAGCTTGGATTAAGCATGATAAGTTTGAAGACTATGTAATGGCTACTTGGAATAACAACACCACTTTGATTTCTTTTTTGAAAGAGTTTGTCGAGAAGCTTCAAAGATGGAACAAGGATCACTTTCATAACATATTTCGAAAGAAATCGGAGCATTGGGCTAGACTTGAGGGAATTCACACTACAACAAAATAAAGCAAAGATAACAATGAAAAACCATTGCCTAATATGAAAAATGTGTTGCCTTGTAGCTAAAGCAACACATATGAGGCGTAGTTTATACCCCCGTTGTCTATTCATAAGGAAACACATTTTAATTCAAAGGCAACAATTTTAAAAGCCAAGGTATAATGATACCTAAGGCAACACTTTTACAAGATAACAAATGATGACTGTTTCCACCTTAGAAGACACTTTGAAATTGTAACCTTATTTCATAATATACAACCTTTTTCAATTGATGTATTAGCTAGTAATAATTCAAAAGTATTGCCAAATATCTTAAGGAAACACCATAAAAGCGATTATATATAAAATTATAAATTAAGTGAGCAAAGATCAAAAAGCAAGAGCGAGGGGAGCTCGAGCCTATATTTAGAAGTTGGAAGAAAACTTGAAGAAACAGATGCTAGAAATTCTTGAACAAAAAGAGCTACTATGGTTCTAAAAATCGAGAGCGCAAGCTATTGTTGATGGGGATCGCAACACTCGGTATTTCCATTTGTCTACTATCATTAGAAGACATAGAAACCATATTCAAATGCTGCAAGACCATGAAGATAATTGGATTTCGGATTCAGCCCAAGTGAAGAAGCTTGTTATTGATTATTGGCATAACCTGTTTTCGAAGGAGAATAGTGGGCCGGCCTAAGACCAACTTTTGATTAATTATTTTACTCATATTGAAAGGGCTGACTGGGAGACTTTGGTCCGTCCTTTTACTAAGTGTGAAGTCCAAGCAACCATTATGAGTATGGACCCATACAAGGCCCCAGGTCCAGATGGGTTACAACCCATTTTTACCAAAAGTTTTGGAGTCTGGTAAATTTTAGTGTTACGAGAACTGTGCTTGATATCTTAGAGGGTCGAAGTTTTCCAGAGGGTCTAACCGAAGCTTTTTTGGTTTTAACTCCTAAAATTAAGGTGCCTCAAAAGCCTAAACATTTCAGACCAATTGGATTATGTAATATAATCTACAAGGTAGTCACCAAGGTGCTTGTAAATTGGCTCAAACCGCTTCTTCCCACTCTCATATCACCTACCCAATGATCTTTCGTTCCAAAGAGACAAATTACGGACAATATTATTATTGTTCAGGAAATGTTACACACTATGCGTAGGAAACAAGGAAAAGGATTGGGTACATAGCAGTGAAAATTGATTTCGAAAAGGCTTATGATCATTTAAGGTGGTCCTTCATTCGAGATCGTTCCTTGAGCTTCGGCTACCACAAAATATAGTGGATTTGATCATGATGTGTATCAATTCTAGTAAACTGAGTATCCTTCGGAATGGTGAGCCAACTGAATTTTTTGTGCCTTCTCGTGGAATAAGACAAGGTGATCCACTTTTGCCGTATATTTATGTGATTAGTATGGAACGACTAGCCCATCTCATTGATAGAGAGTACTAGTTGGGTTCATGGAAACTGGTTAGAGCAAGCATTAGAGGTCCCCCAATCTCTAATTTAGCCTTTGCGGATGATTTAATATTATTTTGTGAGGCAAGCACGGAGCAAGCAAGTATCATGAAACATTGCCTTGATGAGTTTTTCAAAGCATCTGGCAGTAAGGTTAGCATTGAAAAAAGTCGTATTTATTTTTCAAATAATATGAATGTAGAGATCAAAGATGTCGTCTGCCAAGAATTAGAGATGGATGCTACGGAAGATTTTGGTACGTACTTTGGCGTCCCAACAATCAATGGAAGGGTAACTAAGGAGAACTATCAATTTTTGGTAGAGAGAGTGAATGCCAAATTAGCAGGATGGAAATCGAAGGTGCTATCTATGGCTGGAAGAGCGATTTTGATCCAATCCTTTCTTTCTTCGATACCTTGTAGAATACTCGGATCCCTAAAGGAATATGTGATAGGCTGGACACTAAAATAAGAGGCTTCTTGTGGGGTAGTACAGAGGAGAAACGAAAGATGCACTTGGTGTCATGGGATAAAGTGACTACTTCGAAATCCGAAGGTGGGTTAAGACTGCGTTCCATGAGGCAAGTCAATGCAGCTTTCCTTGAGAAGTTGGGATGGAGGGTTCTTGCGGAACCTAATGCTTTATGGTTGAGAGTAATTAGACACAAGTATTGTAAGGGCCGACGTGATGTTGAAATGTTTGAACACAAGAGTGATTCTTCCAATGCTTGGAGGGGTATGGTAGAGAATATCGACATCCTTCGAAAGGGAATTGGTGTTGCCGTTGGTAATGGAAAATCAAATATGTTTTGGAAACATAAGTGGGCTACGAAAGTCCCTGTAGACACTCATTTGTGTCTCCCCAAAACTAAACCCAGTGATGAATACCTTTCACGTCGAATGATTATCGAATTAAGTGAAAGTGTGAAAAAGTCTAATGTTGCAGTTAGTTTTTATAAAAAAAATATTTCTTTCTGTTTTTGAAAACCTGCTCTATTTTATGAAAATAGCCAGTCTATTTCAGTTTGGACCATGAAAAGGGTCCAATAATGGTGTAGTTGGATGGGGCTCGAATAGAGCTTTCCAACGATATATTATAAGCCCAATTCCGATGAATAATGAGGAAGTTATGGCCAAAATACTAAACTGGGCCCGATTTGGTTCTTATATACGGCCCAATGAACTAAAAGAGGGCCTATTATTAGCTATTAGGATTGATTATAGTCTTCAAGAATCATCTAGAAGGTTCTTTTAAATCCTAAAGGAATTAGGATTGATAATTATGTATATGAGTTTTACTTGGAATAAAAGAAGTGTTTTTACGAAAATACGATTTTACACTTTAAACACGGATTATACAACTTAATTATATTGAGAAGAGGATTCCGTGTTGAAAACGTGTCAAATTCCATTGCATCGCCAAACGACAAGTTCGTCGCCTGGCGCTGCAGTTTTATTCCTTGTTGAACTCGAAGTATTTTATATCGTTTTCGGACTATTTTCTTATAAATAGGGTCCTTGGACCTCCATTTTCAATCAACAAATTCTCATCAATTCAAAAACCAAAATTCTCTAATTCTTCACTCTCTCTCTAAGCTAAATCTTATTCTCTCTCCCTCTTTCTAGCCTATCCTTTTACAAACACAATTCCTCATACATTATCACTATACACACCTAGTTAAGTTCGAAGTTGCCTTCGCCCTAGACGTGAAAGGTTTGATATTTCTGAGGGTTTGGTCCCTAATCTCTATTTCAATTATTTAATTTAATTTAATTGTTTTATTTATTATTTTTCCTTGAAGTTACTAACGTGTGTATTTTGTTATTAGATACGAGGCATCGAAGTAAGTACTTTAATTGTTTTATTGATCCTTTGATATAGAAATCATGTTTAGATTATTATTTTGATTCCTAGTATCATGTTTAGGGTAATAATTAAGTTTCTTATATCAATTATGATTTCTATGATGCTTCCTATTTCTTTCCTAATATCATGTTAGTATCTTGTTAGGGCTAAAGTTTTGATCTTTTATGTTTAGTGACATGCTAGGCTGTATTATTAATCTTGTTAGTATCATGCCTAGGATCTTGCTATTATTATTATGCTTTAACATGATTAATATAATTATGATTATTATTATGATGATTATTATTATATGTTGCTTGATGTTTATTTACTTATTGTTATTTCTTGATTACGCCTTTTATGTATGTTTAAAGGGAATTTGTACTTGTAATCACGCTTAATAGGATAATTAATAATCTTGTTAGGGCTAACATGATTCTAATTCAAGAGATCGTCAATAATAGTTTTGTTTTTGCATTAATATTCAACCAAAATATATTAAAAAGGTTTAGGGCTAAACCTATTGATTGCTGACAAGAGGAAAATGTAGGTCGTTAACTACCTCTCCCTAGAGCCAAACCTAATTTGTAAACACTCGACCAACCTAATACAAGTATGTGTAAGTCAAGGGTCGAACCAAGTAGGTACGATGCTATAGTCTACGTTAAGCTAATTCGAAGAATATAAATGGTTGTGGTTGGTAACTAAAGTATCAAGAAGCTAGACAAATCGAGAAATTCAATATGCTAAACACTAGGGATATAGGTTCCACATGCAAGCTCAATGATTATGCTAATTGATAGATCACTCAATTGGTTCAAACATTACAAGGGACAAACAATAGTTGCAATCAAAGGAATCAAAAAGCTATCTCCTATAAGCCAAGCTAGGGTTCACTATGAATAGCTAACAAGGAAAATCACAATCAAATTCAATCAATTAAAGCAATTCTGAAATCAAGGGTTCAGGTCATTGAAATTTGCAATGCAATCTAGATTAATCTTATAGGTTGATCACTCCTAGTCTAATTAATCACATGCGCAACTATGTCAACCAATTTAATTGCAACAATTCAATCAATCAATGATCATCAACTAGCAAAAATCATCAATCAAGCATGCTTCCCCTTCTACCTAGCAACTAATTGATCTGTGCCATTTATGGCACCTTTAGGCTATGTTTTCTTTATATTTCTATGCTCGTTTTTAGTCGTTTATGTCGTGTTTTAGGGAATAATGCTTGATTTGCGTGTTAGTTTAGGGAAATGCATGCTTTTAATGGTTTTCTTATTATTTTATTCATTTCTCGGCTATTTCCCTCGCTTCTCCGTTTGTTTGACTTGTTTTGTAGGTGTGTCGAGCTTCTCGGGATTTAATCATCAAGGAGGGAGCTCAAGTGCATTCAAGGAATTTAATGGAGCCAAGTTAGGGAAGCCAAGCACGCAAGTTAAGCCAATCCAAGAAACAAAGGAAAATGAAGGCTTGCAAAGTATCAAAAAGGACCTTTGTGCATTGTTTCGGCCATATCTTGAGTTCTACAGATCGGATTGAGGTGATTCAAGTTGGTTTAAAAACTAGACTTGAAGAGATTTCCAATTATAGGTCGCAAGCTTTCATACAATTCCTAGATTGGGAGTTACAGCCTTCCAAAGTTGGCCCTGCAAATTTGCCGCAACCTATTTCTGCCGATTTTGAGCAGTAAGTCCCCTAGGGCTGGCCGCGGGCTCCCCGCGGGCGTGGCTTCCGGGGTGTCCATTCCCCTCCGCGGGAGCGACCGATTTCTCCGAGGGCCCGTGTTTCCGGGTCTTTTACGATTTTAAGCTTCTTTTCTCCTTTTGTTTATAGATAGTTTTTGGGGGTTTTCATTATCATTCATTCATGTAATTCTTAGTCTTAGGATAATTTTCTCTCTCTTAGGTTGAGAGATTCTCTCTCTAGATTAGGCTATATTAGGAGTAGTTTTAGAGAGAGAAAGTGAAGGATTTCAATGGTGATTGAGAGATTGAAGATACAAGGGTGACAATTGTGTTCAAGATCTTCTCTATTATCAATGAGCATTCTTAACTCTATCTCACCTTATTGCTTTATTCAATTTCATGTTTGTTTGAATTGATTTTGATGTTTAATGCTTGTTTAGTGTATTTGTTCTTGATATATTGTTGATTCTTGATTTCCATAGTTGTTAGTTGATAGATGATGATTCTTGAATAGTTGTTTAGCTAGGAATTGGGTGAAACTTGTATGATTGATTAATTGTGATTAATTAGGGAATTGTGTTGATTGATTGTTGAGATTAAAGTGATTAATGAAGGTTCGCATGTGTGTAATTCGATTAGGCCTCGAGAATTATGCTAGATTGTATTGTAATTGCTAATGACACGACCAATTGATTTAGTAATTGCAATTATCGATTGGTTTTGATTGTGATTCTCTTAATTTGTTATTCATAGTGAACCCTAGATTAATTATTAGGAGATAGCTCTTTGATTCCAATTGATTGCTCTTATCATTAGTCTTCACAACCTTTGATTGATTGATCTTTCCAAGTTGTTGCAATTGACATGATTACTTGTTGATCCCCGTTCCTAGTGTTTTATTTCTTTGGTTACTTGTTTTGTTAGTTGTTAGTGTTCACTCTTACCTTCGTCTTCGACCTAGCTTAGGCGCATAATTGAAAGTGCTTGAACATTACCGTTCCTTTGGGTTAGACCCTTGACTTGCCTCTATACTCGTATTTAGGTTTGTTAAGTGTTTATAAATTTATTTTGACCGAGGGAAGATTAGATAACGACCTAGTTTTCCACTCGTCACTAATCTACTCACTAATCATAGTGAAATTGAAAGACAAAAAAAATTCAATCACAAACATATTCATTTCAAGTTTAATCAAGAAGGAATTCAATCATTCAATAATTTCTCAAACCTAAACCAAAATTCAAATCAAACATTCAAGCATTAAAGGAAATTGCAATAAAAGTAAATTCAAAGGAAAGAAATCTCACAAACTTTCATTGATATGAAGATGAAATCCAAACTTGATTGAATCAATGTTGTAATACAAATCAAAATCCAAGAATTTCTATCTCTACTTTCTCTCTAACTTCTCTCTAGTTTCTCTCTCTAAAAACTAAGCAAATGAAAAATATCTAAAAGTTAGCTTTGAAAAGGAATTACAAGAGTATTTATAGACAAAGAAGAAAATTTGGGCAATCTAGGCAACACCTGCGCCCACGGGTACTATAGCCCCGCCCGCGGCAAAGACCCCCGCGCCCACAACTAAAGGCGCAGAAAATGCTCTGCTCCCATGTGAAATCAAGGGCCCGCGGTCTCTCCAACATGAGCGGTCTCTCTAAAACATCCGCGCTCGCGGCTAGACTGCGGCCAGGGCATGGAGAGTTCATGCCAAGATTCTCCATTTTCTTGCACTTTTCCGCACCCGCGGCCTTCAAAACCCGCGTTTGTGGCCTTTGGAAAAGGCTTTGCCCTCTCCAAGAAGCTTGCTTCTTCTTTGCTTAGCCCTTTTTTCTCTTCTTGATCCCTTTGCAAAGCCAACTCCTTAAGCACCTACAAAAGTAAACAAAGAGAGAAAATATAAGAGAAAAAGAGCCAAATAAAAGGGAAACACGAAAAAAACCACATAAAGGAAAGTAAAAAACGAATAAAGAAAGAAATAGAGAAACTAAAGGAGAAAAGACCAAAATAATAAAAGAAAGCTATGAAAATAGGGTGAAAGAATCATATAAGACTACCCTATGAGTGCCATAAATGACACTCATCAAATTCCCCCAAGCTAGACTTTTGCTCGTCCCGAGCAAAACAAAAGCTAAAAAGGAATAAAAAGGGCTTATTTAGAAAAGGAAAAAGGAAAGAGAGAAAAAGAATATACACTCAGACTCACTAACGTAGGAATCACAGTTGTTTTTAGCTACAACAAGCCCTTTAAACCCCAAAGTCACGTATGAGGACGAGTGAGGTTTCGTAAAGGTTTCCTAAGAGATTAACCCATAAATCTTTGAAATAAAACGAGGCAAAATCTTTTAAAAGAAAAGAAGGTAAATAAAAATTCAAACAAATAGCTCTTGATAAGGACCTTCACAAACGGTCAAATGCAAGTGAATGAACACTTTTCTATATGAAAGGGGTATGCATGCTTCAACATATCCACGATTGATTGAAACATAAGGTATGCTAATCTAGAGAACTAATGAGGCGCAATCCACTTTCATCCCAACCAATCTAACCGCGTTCTCCCAATGGCTTCAAATCTTCCCTTAGTAAGCGTCTTTATGGTTCCTCGAAGGAACCGGAAAAGAATAAAATTTGAGGGTTCTCGACATCTTGACCTTGCATCCCTTTTCCTTAGGCTTTAACTCATAATTCCCTCCCTCGGTATGTGACTCAACCACTAGGTCAAAAGGACTTTCCCAAAGGTTGTAACGTAAGGGCAAAAGGTCAGGGGTAGGCCTAAAATTTAGAATTTGGTGGTACACCTAGGTTATGAAGCAAAGATTTGCCAAACCTCGACACCAAAATCGAGAAGTCACCAAACAAAAACAAACTAACTTCCCCAAGCTTATTTAAAGCTATATCCACAAGCATATATATAAAAAGCGTAAACGCTTCTCCCCAAGCTAAAAGGAAGCATTGTCCTCAATGCTTGAAAAGGGAAAAGAATCACATCCAAATATTTTTGAATTTTCTCATTTTCACTTTTTTTTGTTTTTTGTTGTTTTTTTTTTTTTTTTTTTTTTTTTTTTTTTTTTTTTTTATTTCCAGTTTTTCAAAGCAATTGTCCTCGCCTCTTTTAACTTTGGACGTCTTTTTCAATTTTGCATTTATTATGTCCTTGCCTTTTTTTTTAATTTTGGACGGCTTATTCATTTATTCACTTGCCATTATTCACAATATATACAAAAGACGAGCTTGCTTACAAATATAACCAATATCCAACCTTTTAGACCACAAACTCCAAAAACATGACCATTTGCTTCACAAAAAAAATGGAACAAAAAGAAACAAAAGGCTCAAATTTCTAAAGATGTGGCTTGAAAAGAAGGGGAAAGGCTCCAATGGTTAGCAAGAAGGAATATGTAAACCCAATGAACTAAAAAGAAAGAAGAAAATCCTAGAAATAACAAAATTACCACCCCGAAAAGTTGCCTTTGTCCTTCCTAGTTGGTTCGGTCTTGTGTTTGAGAATTATGAGTCAAGATTCAAGAATAGGTATGCAAAGGTCAAGGATCCACGCCACACAATCAAAATATGATGAAGGCTTGAAAAATAAAAATCCTCACACGGTTGTAGCAAAAACTTACTAAAGTTGTCAAATCCACCAAAGGAAGCAACTCCGTCTTACCACAAACCAAAAGAATCCGATTTCAAGGCCCTAAAAGGTATAAACCGCTACCTTAGTATACCCTATCCTAGAGTCAACCGTGAATACTCCCAAAGCATGCACACCGATAAAACATAGGAAAGCATACATTCAAAGGAAAAATTCCGAATTGTAGAATGTCCAAAGATAAGAGCTAAACAAGCAAAAAGAAAATAATAGCTTTTTTTTATTTTTATTTTTCAAATCAAAGGAAAGAAAAGGAAACTTAGAGAAAAAAGCACAAGAATGAGAGCAATCACAAGTAAAACCCAATCGTCAAACAAGCGGTCATTCGGCAACAACGCCAATGACCCTAAACACGTTAGGTGTTACAAGGCAAACATCCTCGAACGACCAACTCATCCTAAAAGTAATCCTAGACTAAGCAACCAAGAAAAGAAAAAGAAGAGAAATAGAAAGATCTCACCAGGCGCCAAAGCTATGCTATATTAAACAAGGCGAAAGAGCACCTTTACGAATCGTTGAAATCCAAAGCATAAGCAATAGAGCAAGGTGAGAAATAAAGAACTATATACAAAGAAAATTGTTAGTAACTTCAATACAAAAGAAAAGAAGAAAAGAGAAAATAAAATGCATGAAAATAAAGAAAAAGCAAGTAATAATAGCAACAGGAATAGAATCAAATGAGTATAGGAAGCAGAATCATCAGACTGAAACAGTATCAGAAGACAAGATACCAAACAATCATCATCAGAAATCATCATAACAGAGACACAGAGAAACACACCAGACAACGATCAGCAAAACAGACAATAAAACCAATAACCGGGCAGAGAATTCAGCAGAAGTACATCATCATCATCATAAAACCAAGAGACACGGAGATCAATACCAGAAGCATATGAGACCAGGAATGAACTACAAAAGCAAGGGAGGGGGCCGGGGAACGGTAAAGTACAGTAACAAGCGACATAAAACACCCCTAAGCTTAAAATGGACTACCCCCTAACTCTAAACCTAAAAACATATAGGAAATAGAGAAACATCAAATAAAGCACATAAGAAGGGGGGTAGCCATGGTAGTATTACTCCGCACTATGGTAAGGGGTAGAATGAGAACTCCCCTCACCGGTCTCCATCGTATGACTAGAGCTAGCCATCTCGCTCACCTCCATGGGAGCCTTACCCCTTAACCTACTTTCCCTCTAAGCTCTATCAGCCTCAAAATAATGAGACCAATAATCTAAGACCGGCTCACCCAACCTACCCCACCTACCAAAAGTCTCGGGGTCTGGAAAAGGGCAAAGGATTAGCCAGATCATATGTATAATCACAACCACCAGGCCGCCTATAGTCGTAAGTGCCCGGGGTAGTGCCTATGATAGAACTAGGGTGAACATGAGGGCCCTCCCAATAAGGGTATCAAGGTATAGGACCCACGGTACGATCAAAAGGCTCCTATTGAGGGATAGGTCCTTGTTGGACCGGGAGATACGGGTAATTCACATAGGGCTCGATCTCCCCCATCCGAACATGTAAATCGTACAATTGATATGTATGATAGTCATAACCAAGATAAGGGTTTTGCATCGAAGGCATAGAGTATAACACATTAGCAATAAAAGCAAGCCTAACATGAATGGTTGACAAATCAAAAGTAGAAGGAGTGAGAGAGAGGGAAGGAATAGACGTACCTCCCGGTTCAACCAGGGGAAGAGTATGAGCATTCGATGAGAAGGCATTGGTTGAGCGGCCTCTTGTATGGTTCGTCTTTCGTCGAATAGAAGGATCAATATCTCGCACCGGGGGCCTTCAAGACAAGGAATCTCTCTCCTTAGTTTGGGTAGTTGCCTCTTTGCATGGGATTAAGAACCATTCCTTAATACGAAAACTTTCCAAATGAAAACATCGTCCTTTCTAGTTCGACCGAGGAACTTTTGGTTCACAAGGGCGGAGATGTTGAGGAAATGAGAAGGAGATTTTTCTCGAGGATCGATTATTGGGGGAAGATCATTTAAAAAAGTTTGATAGTCTTCATTGATACAAAGAGCTAGGATAGAAATCATCCCTCCCAATTGGATGCTCCCCGATAGGCTAACTCCATCACGGATATCCAAAAATCGATTGATCAAATGCTCCGTGAAATCCACTAGCTCAATCTCAAAGTCGTTTTAGTCGGCTATCCACAACCAACAAAGCTCCTCTTGGGAGATAGCTCCCAAAGAGTCCTTGGAGCAAAGAGCGTAAGTGAGGATACGGTTGAAATACTGCATAGCCGGATGAATCATGGAAGCGGACTTGGAATTTTGAGGCTCATACTTTCCTTCCTCCGAGATACTTCTCCACGTACGTTGCTCATTATATCTATGGTTACTTGCCATTTTACTATGTGTCGGATAGATACAATGATCCCAACCCTCGGCCTAAGGAAACTTGAAATATGAACATAGTTGAGAATCCGTCAATGTGTGATCATTGTTGAAAAGCTGGAAAGTCAAAATCCTAGAGGAATTTGCACCCGGTTCTCGGACTACTTCAAGAGAAGAAAGAAATTCATAGGTCACCCTAGCATAAGTAGGGGCGCTCAAATCCAAAAACTCTAAAAGATCAAGGCCCTCTACAAGAAGGCGAACGTCCTCATCTATTCTGAGAAACTTGGTTGTTGCTTGATCGTAGAATCTTGTTGGTCTTAGCTTCCTCTTGGATAGACGCTTGAAACAATCCCAATGTGATTCTTTAGAAAATTCAATGCCGTATGTTTCTTCAACCTCGGGTGGAGGTGGAACAACATGCCTAGGTTTGCTTGAACTTGATCTTGCCCGCTTCTTTTGACGGAGTGGAGCCATCTACAAGAAGGAAAACAACTCATGAGAAAAACTTAACATTTGTCATATTTCACGAATAAGAATCAGTAATTGCTCAAGAATCAAGCACAAATGCAATTATCTTAAAATAGAAGCAAAAGATGGCTACATATGAACAATGCCATTAATGTAGAATCATGAATTTGAAGCAAGTAGGCATGGATTAAAGGCAAAATTGAACACAAGAGACCAAATAATAAATCAAATTGAACAAAATAATCTCAAGCATTGAATTATTAAAGAAATAAAACCATCATAAAGAATACCCATGAGAGAGAAAATGACCAACAAGGTGATTCAATCAAATTATACAATTTAAATTCATTGTACAAAAGCTTCAATTCAACACTCAATGACATCATTCAACACAAATTACAAGTTAAAAGAACTAACAATGGAGTTCTACCATGAAAGCAAAAACAAGGGGTTCAAGCTTGAACAATGAGGAAGAAGATGACTAGAAAATAAGAAATTATACCTCAATGAAGCCTTGAATTACTTGCAAATTTCCCAAAATGAAGATTTAAGAACAAATAGAACACCCAAATACAAGTTCCAAACCTCAACACAAAGCTTCAAAAATTCAAAAAAGCCCCAAAATTTTCGAATTTAGGTTCGAAAATCTGGAAAATTTTGGGTTTAAATTCGAAAATTTGATGTGTTAATTGTAATTAATGTTTAAAGGAAAAAAAAGAGGTGAAATAGGTTTGATTTTGCAAGAGAGGATATAGGGTTTTATGAGTGAATGAAGGTGGGAAAGATGGGGTAATATCGGGGAGAGAGAAAGGAGGAATAAGGGAAGGTACGCTTTTGGGATTTTATGGGGTTTACGCACCTGGTGGTTGGTGCGTGCGCGCTGGTCCATGGTGCGTGCGCACTAGAAAGCCGCGCCCGCGGCAGCCAACCTCCCTGGTACCCCGCGGGCAACCCGCGGTGAGTTCTTGCTCGAATTTTTTAGTACCACATGCAAGTTGGGAGGGATCTGAAATTCATTACCAAATGCTAAAAATTATGCCAAAATCTCTGACCCCTATGGTGCGTGCGCGCGGGTGAGGTGTGCGTGTGCACCGTAGGGTGATCAAATTTTGTTTAAAAACTCTGGTAAGAATTTAGCAAAAGGATAGAGAAAATACCCTTAAATATGCTTTGGTGTTTGCATTTTCACCGGCGCAATCGAGTGTCATAATCAAGTACTAAAAAATTTCACAAAAAAATCCAAAATATAATTGAACATGAATATAAAAATCGATAAAAATGCAAACACGATAACATATAACCCCAACGAACTCCTTCACCTAAGCTTAACCAAACCTCATGAAATCTTGAAGTAACACCAAAATTGTTGGAAATTTTCTTCGATCCTATTCTCATGGTACCTAATCAAGAGAACAAACAAAAATAAAGAGAAATAAGAAAAGTTCTCAAAGATAAAAGAAATATAGAAAATTGTAAAATCAAAAGAAAAAGGTTAGAAAACTGGGTTGCCTCTCGGGTAGCGTTTGTTTAACGTCATAACTCAACGTCCTCCACCAATTAAGGTGGTTGTCGGAGAAGCAATGAGTGAACAAGGTCAACAAAAGCACCGTCAAAATACTTCTTGAGACGATGGTCATTGACCTTAAACAGAAAAGAAGAATCCATAGCTCAACAGCGCTAGTTTAACGTCATAGCTCAACGTCCTCCACCAACTAAGGTGGTTGTCGGAGAAGCAATGAGTGAACAAGGTCAACAAAAGCACCGTCAAAATACTTCTTGAGACGATGGTCATTGACTTTAAACAAAGAAGAAGAATCCATCATTGAGACCTCTACAACACCACTTAGAAAAACACTCTTGACCAAATAAGGACCGCTCCATCTTGATTCCTTGATGCTAAGGTGTGATGGGAGAGGTTTAAGCTCAACCATTGGAACACCTTTACGTTCCTTTGAAATCTTGCAAAGCCTCTTGGCTTGAGATATTCATGCACATATGCTCATCTGCTTCCTCGATGCTTCCATTTAGCAAATCCTCATACATTGCCATTTCCTTGATAGGACCACCTATCTTATCCGTATTCAACAAGACATTATCAAGAGGATTATTAGAAGTGAGCAAGTGCTCATGCATAGAAGACACAACATGATCAAGATAATCAATCATCATGCAATTTTCTAAAGAAGAACATGGATACTTCATGCTTTCATTCAAGTCAAATTCAATGACCTCATCTCCTACCTTAAGTGAAAATTTTGCACTCTTAACATAAATCATGACACCTGAGGTAGCAAGAAAAGGTCTACCAAGAATAATAGGGTAGCATCATTATCTATTTCAAAAACCACAAAATCCACCTGAATCACAAACTTCCCTACTCTCAAAGGAACATCCTCCACCTTACCCTTCGGAAATTTGATTGACCTATCGGCTAATTGCAAGGTAATGTTGGAAGGCAAAACTTCCCCTAACTCAAGTCTTTGATAGACCGAATATGGCATTAGGCTAACACTAGCTCCTAAGTCACATAAGGCATTATCAATTTGCATCTTGTTAATGGAACAAGGGATAGAGAAATTTCCGGGATCTTTCAACTTGGGTGGCATCTTGTTCATTATGATTGTACTACAATTCTCAGTCAAGTTGACCATCTCCACAACATCATAAGTCCTTTTCCCACTCAAAATGTCTTTGAGGAATTTTGCATAGTGTAGGCGTCGCTCGAAGTGCGCCTACGTTAAAGCATGTTGTGAATATGCTTGGCACTCATAGGAAGTGGGAATTGACATATACAATTAGGGACAAGGAAAGTAGGGAGCCGCCAACAAGTTTTTAAGGAACTTGTAAATCGTTCACGGATCATAAAAGACAACCACGATAAGGGACAACGATAGGCAACAACGATTGACCCGTGAAGATTACACCCCATTCATAATCCATGAGATTAGTAACTCCATATGGTTCGGAACCACGAAAGGAGGATCGGGGATGATGGTATGAAGTGAGTCATGGAGTCACATTCGCCCGTATTGGCCTCTACTTGGTTCTTATTATGAAAAGTGATTCATGCGATCTTAAAGGCATGCAAACAAAAATTCAATTTGCTCCAAACTATTATTAAGCTAAATTGGTTGAATATTAATGCAACACATAATTCTAAAATATTTGTGATCACTTGAATTAAATAACAAGATTAAAAAGGATCCTAAGCCGGTTGTCCAAATTATCTTATTAGGCGTGATTTTCAATTACATATTCCCTTTAAACATGTAATATAGTGATCATAATAACAATAGAATAAACATTAATACTGGAAGCAATTTAACAATAATAGAGTTAGTCAAATCAAATATAAAATAACCCTAATCATGATACTAGCAATATTAAAATAAAAATAAGAGTAATTAAGTGATTAATTACTCACTTTCCGCGTTTCCTTGAATTGCTACATCATGAATAAACTGTCAGTAACTTCAATAAAAATATAAATCAAATTGAAATGATTAAATTAAGAACTAAATTTGATTTGGTCCAAACCCTCAGTTAATTCTACTTTTTCACGCCTTGGTTTTAAGTATAGAACTTCAGGTAAAGTATGAACTCCTTGGAGTGCTTAGGGAAAGTATTTTGAGAGAATAGGGTGGCTAGTGTTTAGGCTAAAGAGGGAGAAGAGAATTATTTGATGATCAAGCTTGTTGATAATTGAAAAAGGGGATATATGAACTCTATTTATAATGAAAAAAGAGGGTCGAAGAATCAAGAAAAGATAAGAATTCAAATTGGATAAAACTCTTGCGATAGACAGCAGTTTTTGCAATTTTTGTTTTTATCATATCTTTTGATCCAGAAATAGGAATAAGATAAATAAGATATCGTTGGAAAGCTCTTGAAGTATAATTTCTAACCCAAGTTGAATCAGATTAAAATATTTTGTATAATTAAAGATATGGCCAAAATAGTGAGACAGTGTCAGTTTTGGATAGAGTTTGACATTTTATTCATATATTTTCCGTTATAGCTCGGAATTGATATTATAATATATCATTGGAAAGATAATTTCAAGGGATATCCAACCATATAAAATTTGGATAAAAACTATGAGGCACGAAAATAATATCTGTCTATCTTTGAACGTCTTTCAATTTGGATATAAATAGGATTTTCAAAAAGAAATTTTTTATTCAATTTCAAAATCTTTAATCTTATCTTTTAAAAAAGAATAATTAGGATCTTTTAAAAGTTTATAGAAACTTCCAGTTAATCCTAATTGGTTTAGGAATTGGATTAAATCATTTGGACCCTCCACATGATCATTGGGTCGTAGGTAAGGTGGGCTTAGGTTCGGTTTGGGCTCAACTTAATATTTTGGTCATAACTTATTCGTTATAACTCGGATTTGGGCTTATAATATATCGTTGGAAATCTCTTTTCATTCCCCATCAAACTATTCAATAATTAGACCCATATTATGGACCAAAATAAACAGAAATAAACGTTTTTATAAAAAGGCCACGAAATGAATGATTTTAAAGGACACGAAATGAATTATTTTGGGTTTAAAGGCACGAAAAGAGGAAAATAAGTTATGGTTTGGGGAAATGGGCTAGAATTTGGGTTGGTTTATGAAATGGAAATATGGATTTAAGTACTCCAAGATTAAGTACTCAACCCGACCAATAATGGCGGTGAAAAATTGTTCATCATCGGGTTTGGTTTTGGGGAGACATTTTTAATTGTCTACACATAGTTGGGCATTTGGGTGACGACTTCGGTAAATGGTAGAGAAAGATGAAGTTTCTTGAGCATGTCAATAAATCTTTCAAATTGTTCATCCAACTTATGTCTCATGAATTTTTGTGGATAAGGAAGCTTGGGTTTCACTATTTCTTTCTCTACTCTCACCTCACTAGGTGTCTCAATCACAACCTCACTCAAAGATGCACCATCTCTCTCATCCTCTACCAAAACCTCCTTGGTGATCTCCTTAGTTCACTCTTGCTAGGCAAACTCTCCTCAAGAAACCTTACCACTCCTTGTAACAATAGCATTCATGGGTCTCTTGGGATCTAGACCTTGGGAAGGTAAAGAAGAAGGACTATCATGGTCTTTCAAAGCATTGGCAAGTTGAGAAATTTGGTTTTCGAGCATCTTATTATGAGTCATCACTTCATTGAACTTCTTGTCACTTACGGCCATGTAAGTGTTCAACAACTTTGTTTGGTTCTCAATGATTTCCTCCAAATTAGTCATAGAGGAAGAGGATTGTGAATAGGAATTATCACCTTGGGTCCTTGGAGCAAATCCGGATGGAAGGCCTCTCTGAGCATTATTTTGAAAATTTCCTCTAACTTGATTGTTCCAATTATCCCTATTTTGATTTTGACCATAACCTTGATTATGGTTACCACTACCTTGATTATGATTCCCATAACCTTGGTTTTTATTACCATAATTTTGGTTTTGATTTTGGCCACTATAACCTTGATTGTTATAGTTACCTCGAGAACATTGGTTCCCTTGGTTCCTATAACCACTACCTTGGTTATAGTTGTCAAAATTACCTTGGTTTTGGTAATTTCTATTCAATTGACCCCTTTGATTATCAAACCTCTGCACATTTTTATTATTAGACACATAGTTCACATGCTCACTCTCATTGTTATCAAACACATTATTACTATCCGGAAAAGAATGAGGGAAATTACAAGCATCATGATCATATGAACCACACACATCACAAAAAAACAGCCACTAGGCATGTTACTAGAAGAAGGAGGGGGATGAGAGTTAGAAGGAGTACCTGTCCCCTTAAATTGGGAGGGAAGATTTGAAGCTTGGGAAGAAGAACTCTTTAATTTTTCCTTGATTGCAATCACTTCCTTCACTAAATTCGTCATTTGTGAGGAGATATTGTTGATTGCATTTAGATGATCAACCGAGTACACTGAAGAGCTACTCTTGCTAGTTGAATCCCTCTTACCATCTTGCCAATCTCTATAGTACCTCACCACATCCTCAATGATGTCTACCACTTCTTCCTCCGTCCTATTCATGATGGGACCTCCGGCTCCCCTATCAAGGCATGACTTGCCTTGGGGACTTAGGCCTCCATAGAAAGTTTAAATAATTTGATAGGTTGGAATTCCGTGGTGAGGACACTCCTTTTTATACTCTTTATATCTCTCCCACGCTTCATAGAGGCAGCCAACCTCCCTGGTACCCCGCGGGCAACCCGCGGTGAGTTCTTGCTCGAATTTTTTAGTACCACATGCAAGTTGGGAGGGATCTGAAATTCATTACCAAATGCTAAAAATTATGCCAAAATCTCTGACCCCTATGGTGCGTGCGCGCGGGTGAGGTGTGCGTGTGCA
This sequence comes from Chenopodium quinoa, assembly GCF_001683475.1. Classification (NCBI taxonomy): domain Eukaryota; kingdom Viridiplantae; phylum Streptophyta; class Magnoliopsida; order Caryophyllales; family Amaranthaceae; genus Chenopodium; species Chenopodium quinoa. The sequence goes on from NW_018744926.1 coordinate 122,992, forward strand.
CCGTAGGGTGATCAAATTTTGTTTAAAAACTCTGGTAAGAATTTAGCAAAAGGATAGAGAAAATACCCTTAAATATGCTTTGGTGTTTGCATTTTCACCGGCGCAATCGAGTGTCATAATCAAGTACTAAAAAATTTCACAAAAAAATCCAAAATATAATTGAACATGAATATAAAAATCGATAAAAATGCAAACACGATAACATATAACCCCAACGAACTCCTTCACCTAAGCTTAACCAAACCTCATGAAATCTTGAAGTAACACCAAAATTGTTGGAAATTTTCTTCGATCCTATTCTCATGGTACCTAATCAAGAGAACAAACAAAAATAAAGAGAAATAAGAAAAGTTCTCAAAGATAAAAGAAATATAGAAAATTGTAAAATCAAAAGAAAAAGGTTAGAAAACTGGGTTGCCTCTCGGGTAGCGTTTGTTTAACGTCATAACTCAACGTCCTCCACCAATTAAGGTGGTTGTCGGAGAAGCAATGAGTGAACAAGGTCAACAAAAGCACCGTCAAAATACTTCTTGAGACGATGGTCATTGACCTTAAACAGAAAAGAAGAATCCATAGCTCAACAGCGCTAGTTTAACGTCATAGCTCAACGTCCTCCACCAACTAAGGTGGTTGTCGGAGAAGCAATGAGTGAACAAGGTCAACAAAAGCACCGTCAAAATACTTCTTGAGACGATGGTCATTGACTTTAAACAAAGAAGAAGAATCCATCATTGAGACCTCTACAACACCACTTAGAAAAACACTCTTGACCAAATAAGGACCGCTCCATCTTGATTCCTTGATGCTAAGGTGTGATGGGAGAGGTTTAAGCTCAACCATTGGAACACCTTTACGTTCCTTTGAAATCTTGCAAAGCCTCTTGGCTTGAGATATTCATGCACATATGCTCATCTGCTTCCTCGATGCTTCCATTTAGCAAATCCTCATACATTGCCATTTCCTTGATAGGACCACCTATCTTATCCGTATTCAACAAGACATTATCAAGAGGATTATTAGAAGTGAGCAAGTGCTCATGCATAGAAGACACAACATGATCAAGATAATCAATCATCATGCAATTTTCTAAAGAAGAACATGGATACTTCATGCTTTCATTCAAGTCAAATTCAATGACCTCATCTCCTACCTTAAGTGAAAATTTTGCACTCTTAACATAAATCATGACACCTGAGGTAGCAAGAAAAGGTCTACCAAGAATAATAGGGTAGCATCATTATCTATTTCAAAAACCACAAAATCCACCTGAATCACAAACTTCCCTACTCTCAAAGGAACATCCTCCACCTTACCCTTCGGAAATTTGATTGACCTATCGGCTAATTGCAAGGTAATGTTGGAAGGCAAAACTTCCCCTAACTCAAGTCTTTGATAGACCGAATATGGCATTAGGCTAACACTAGCTCCTAAGTCACATAAGGCATTATCAATTTGCATCTTGTTAATGGAACAAGGGATAGAGAAATTTCCGGGATCTTTCAACTTGGGTGGCATCTTGTTCATTATGATTGTACTACAATTCTCAGTCAAGTTGACCATCTCCACAACATCATAAGTCCTTTTCCCACTCAAAATGTCTTTGAGGAATTTTGCATAGTGTAGGCGTCGCTCGAAGTGCGCCTACGTTAAAGCATGTTGTGAATATGCTTGGCACTCATAGGAAGTGGGAATTGACATATACAATTAGGGACAAGGAAAGTAGGGAGCCGCCAACAAGTTTTTAAGGAACTTGTAAATCGTTCACGGATCATAAAAGACAACCACGATAAGGGACAACGATAGGCAACAACGATTGACCCGTGAAGATTACACCCCATTCATAATCCATGAGATTAGTAACTCCATATGGTTCGGAACCACGAAAGGAGGATCGGGGATGATGGTATGAAGTGAGTCATGGAGTCACATTCGCCCGTATTGGCCTCTACTTGGTTCTTATTATGAAAAGTGATTCATGCGATCTTAAAGGCATGCAAACAAAAATTCAATTTGCTCCAAACTATTATTAAGCTAAATTGGTTGAATATTAATGCAACACATAATTCTAAAATATTTGTGATCACTTGAATTAAATAACAAGATTAAAAAGGATCCTAAGCCGGTTGTCCAAATTATCTTATTAGGCGTGATTTTCAATTACATATTCCCTTTAAACATGTAATATAGTGATCATAATAACAATAGAATAAACATTAATACTGGAAGCAATTTAACAATAATAGAGTTAGTCAAATCAAATATAAAATAACCCTAATCATGATACTAGCAATATTAAAATAAAAATAAGAGTAATTAAGTGATTAATTACTCACTTTCCGCGTTTCCTTGAATTGCTACATCATGAATAAACTGTCAGTAACTTCAATAAAAATATAAATCAAATTGAAATGATTAAATTAAGAACTAAATTTGATTTGGTCCAAACCCTCAGTTAATTCTACTTTTTCACGCCTTGGTTTTAAGTATAGAACTTCAGGTAAAGTATGAACTCCTTGGAGTGCTTAGGGAAAGTATTTTGAGAGAATAGGGTGGCTAGTGTTTAGGCTAAAGAGGGAGAAGAGAATTATTTGATGATCAAGCTTGTTGATAATTGAAAAAGGGGATATATGAACTCTATTTATAATGAAAAAAGAGGGTCGAAGAATCAAGAAAAGATAAGAATTCAAATTGGATAAAACTCTTGCGATAGACAGCAGTTTTTGCAATTTTTGTTTTTATCATATCTTTTGATCCAGAAATAGGAATAAGATAAATAAGATATCGTTGGAAAGCTCTTGAAGTATAATTTCTAACCCAAGTTGAATCAGATTAAAATATTTTGTATAATTAAAGATATGGCCAAAATAGTGAGACAGTGTCAGCTTTGGATAGAGTTTGACATTTTATTCATATATTTTCCGTTATAGCTCGGAATTGATATTATAATATATCATTGGAAAGATAATTTCAAGGGATATCCAACCATATAAAATTTGGATAAAAACTATGAGGCACGAAAATAATATCTGTCTATCTTTGAACGTCTTTCAATTTGGATATAAATAGGATTTTCAAAAAGAAATTTTTTATTCAATTTCAAAATCTTTAATCTTATCTTTTAAAAAAGAATAATTAGGATCTTTTAAAAGTTTATAGAAACTTCCAGTTAATCCTAATTGGTTTAGGAATTGGATTAAATCATTTGGACCCTCCACATGATCATTGGGTCGTAGGTAAGGTGGGCTTAGGTTCGGTTTGGGCTCAACTTAATATTTTGGTCATAACTTATTCGTTATAACTCGGATTTGGGCTTATAATATATCGTTGGAAATCTCTTTTCATTCCCCATCAAACTATTCAATAATTAGACCCATATTATGGACCAAAATAAACAGAAATAAACGTTTTTATAAAAAGGCCACGAAATGAATGATTTTAAAGGACACGAAATGAATTATTTTGGGTTTAAAGGCACGAAAAGAGGAAAATAAGTTATGGTTTGGGGAAATGGGCTAGAATTTGGGTTGGTTTATGAAATGGAAATATGGATTTAAGTACTCCAAGATTAAGTACTCAACCCGACCAATAATGGCGGTGAAAAATTGTTCATCATCGGGTTTGGTTTTGGGGAGACATTTTTAATTGTCTACACATAGTTGGGCATTTGGGTGACGACTTCGGTAAATGGTAGAGAAAGATGAAGTTTCTTGAGCATGTCAATAAATCTTTCAAATTGTTCATCCAACTTATGTCTCATGAATTTTTGTGGATAAGGAAGCTTGGGTTTCACTATTTCTTTCTCTACTCTCACCTCACTAGGTGTCTCAATCACAACCTCACTCAAAGATGCACCATCTCTCTCATCCTCTACCAAAACCTCCTTGGTGATCTCCTTAGTTCACTCTTGCTAGGCAAACTCTCCTCAAGAAACCTTACCACTCCTTGTAACAATAGCATTCATGGGTCTCTTGGGATCTAGACCTTGGGAAGGTAAAGAAGAAGGACTATCATGGTCTTTCAAAGCATTGGCAAGTTGAGAAATTTGGTTTTCGAGCATCTTATTATGAGTCATCACTTCATTGAACTTCTTGTCACTTACGGCCATGTAAGTGTTCAACAACTTTGTTTGGTTCTCAATGATTTCCTCCAAATTAGTCATAGAGGAAGAGGATTGTGAATAGGAATTATCACCTTGGGTCCTTGGAGCAAATCTGGATGGAAGGCCTCTCTGAGCATTATTTTGAAAATTTCCTCTAACTTGATTGTTCCAATTATCCCTATTTTGATTTTGACCATAACCTTGATTATGGTTACCACTACCTTGATTATGATTCCCATAACCTTGGTTTTTATTACCATAATTTTGGTTTTGATTTTGGCCACTATAACCTTGATTGTTATAGTTACCTCGAGAACATTGGTTCCCTTGGTTCCTATAACCACTACCTTGGTTATAGTTGTCAAAATTACCTTGGTTTTGGTAATTTCTATTCAATTGACCCCTTTGATTATCAAACCTCTGCACATTTTTATTATTAGACACATAGTTCACATGCTCACTCTCATTGTTATCAAACACATTATTACTATCCGGAAAAGAATGAGGGAAATTACAAGCATCATGATCATATGAACCACACACATCACAAAAAAACAGCCACTAGGCATGTTACTAGAAGAAGGAGGGGGATGAGAGTTAGAAGGAGTACCTGTCCCCTTAAATTGGGAGGGAAGATTTGAAGCTTGGGAAGAAGAACTCTTTAATTTTTCCTTGATTGCAATCACTTCCTTCACTAAATTCGTCATTTGTGAGGAGATATTGTTGATTGCATTTAGATGATCAACCGAGTACACTGAAGAGCTACTCTTGCTAGTTGAATCCCTCTTACCATCTTGCCAATCTCTATAGTACCTCACCACATCCTCAATGATGTCTACCACTTCTTCCTCCGTCCTATTCATGATGGGACCTCCGGCTCCCCTATCAAGGCATGACTTGCCTTGGGGACTTAGGCCTCCATAGAAAGTTTAAATAATTTGATAGGTTGGAATTCCGTGGTGAGGACACTCCTTTTTATACTCTTTATATCTCTCCCACGCTTCATAGAGGCAGCCAACCTCCCTGGTACCCCGCGGGCAACCCGCGGTGAGTTCTTGCTCGAATTTTTTAGTACCACATGCAAGTTGGGAGGGATCTGAAATTCATTACCAAATGCTAAAAATTATGCCAAAATCTCTGACCCCTATGGTGCGTGCGCGCGGGTGAGGTGTGCGTGTGCACCGTAGGGTGATCAAATTTTGTTTAAAAACTCTGGTAAGAATTTAGCAAAAGGATAGAGAAAATACCCTTAAATATGCTTTGGTGTTTGCATTTTCACCGGCGCAATCGAGTGTCATAATCAAGTACTAAAAAATTTCACAAAAAAATCCAAAATATAATTGAACATGAATATAAAAATCGATAAAAATGCAAACACGATAACATATAACCCCAACGAACTCCTTCACCTAAGCTTAACCAAACCTCATGAAATCTTGAAGTAACACCAAAATTGTTGGAAATTTTCTTCGATCCTATTCTCATGGTACCTAATCAAGAGAACAAACAAAAATAAAGAGAAATAAGAAAAGTTCTCAAAGATAAAAGAAATATAGAAAATTGTAAAATCAAAAGAAAAAGGTTAGAAAACTGGGTTGCCTCTCGGGTAGCGTTTGTTTAACGTCATAACTCAACGTCCTCCACCAATTAAGGTGGTTGTCGGAGAAGCAATGAGTGAACAAGGTCAACAAAAGCACCGTCAAAATACTTCTTGAGACGATGGTCATTGACCTTAAACAGAAAAGAAGAATCCATAGCTCAACAGCGCTAGTTTAACGTCATAGCTCAACGTCCTCCACCAACTAAGGTGGTTGTCGGAGAAGCAATGAGTGAACAAGGTCAACAAAAGCACCGTCAAAATACTTCTTGAGACGATGGTCATTGACTTTAAACAAAGAAGAAGAATCCATCATTGAGACCTCTACAACACCACTTAGAAAAACACTCTTGACCAAATAAGGACCGCTCCATCTTGATTCCTTGATGCTAAGGTGTGATGGGAGAGGTTTAAGCTCAACCATTGGAACACCTTTACGTTCCTTTGAAATCTTGCAAAGCCTCTTGGCTTGAGATATTCATGCACATATGCTCATCTGCTTCCTCGATGCTTCCATTTAGCAAATCCTCATACATTGCCATTTCCTTGATAGGACCACCTATCTTATCCGTATTCAACAAGACATTATCAAGAGGATTATTAGAAGTGAGCAAGTGCTCATGCATAGAAGACACAACATGATCAAGATAATCAATCATCATGCAATTTTCTAAAGAAGAACATGGATACTTCATGCTTTCATTCAAGTCAAATTCAATGACCTCATCTCCTACCTTAAGTGAAAATTTTGCACTCTTAACATAAATCATGACACCTGAGGTAGCAAGAAAAGGTCTACCAAGAATAATAGGGTAGCATCATTATCTATTTCAAAAACCACAAAATCCACCTGAATCACAAACTTCCCTACTCTCAAAGGAACATCCTCCACCTTACCCTTCGGAAATTTGATTGACCTATCGGCTAATTGCAAGGTAATGTTGGAAGGCAAAACTTCCCCTAACTCAAGTCTTTGATAGACCGAATATGGCATTAGGCTAACACTAGCTCCTAAGTCACATAAGGCATTATCAATTTGCATCTTGTTAATGGAACAAGGGATAGAGAAATTTCCGGGATCTTTCAACTTGGGTGGCATCTTGTTCATTATGATTGTACTACAATTCTCAGTCAAGTTGACCATCTCCACAACATCATAAGTCCTTTTCCCACTCAAAATGTCTTTGAGGAATTTTGCATAGTGTAGGCGTCGCTCGAAGTGCGCCTACGTTAAAGCATGTTGTGAATATGCTTGGCACTCATAGGAAGTGGGAATTGACATATACAATTAGGGACAAGGAAAGTAGGGAGCCGCCAACAAGTTTTTAAGGAACTTGTAAATCGTTCACGGATCATAAAAGACAACCACGATAAGGGACAACGATAGACAACAACGATTGACCCGTGAAGATTACACCCCATTCATAATCCATGAGATTAGTAACTCCATATGGTTCGGAACCACGAAAGGAGGATCGGGGATGATGGTATGAAGTGAGTCATGGAGTCACATTCGCCCGTATTGGCCTCTACTTGGTTCTTATTATGAAAAGTGATTCATGCGATCTTAAAGGCATGCAAACAAAAATTCAATTTGCTCCAAACTATTATTAAGCTAAATTGGTTGAATATTAATGCAACACATAATTCTAAAATATTTGTGATCACTTGAATTAAATAACAAGATTAAAAAGGATCCTAAGCCGGTTGTCCAAATTATCTTATTAGGCGTGATTTTCAATTACATATTCCCTTTAAACATGTAATATAGTGATCATAATAACAATAGAATAAACATTAATACTGGAAGCAATTTAACAATAATAGAGTTAGTCAAATCAAATATAAAATAACCCTAATCATGATACTAGCAATATTAAAATAAAAATAAGAGTAATTAAGTGATTAATTACTCACTTTCCGCGTTTCCTTGAATTGCTACATCATGAATAAACTGTCAGTAACTTCAATAAAAATATAAATCAAATTGAAATGATTAAATTAAGAACTAAATTTGATTTGGTCCAAACCCTCAGTTAATTCTACTTTTTCACGCCTTGGTTTTAAGTATAGAACTTCAGGTAAAGTATGAACTCCTTGGAGTGCTTAGGGAAAGTATTTTGAGAGAATAGGGTGGCTAGTGTTTAGGCTAAAGAGGGAGAAGAGAATTATTTGATGATCAAGCTTGTTGATAATTGAAAAAGGGGATATATGAACTCTATTTATAATGAAAAAAGAGGGTCGAAGAATCAAGAAAAGATAAGAATTCAAATTGGATAAAACTCTTGCGATAGACAGCAGTTTTTGCAATTTTTGTTTTTATCATATCTTTTGATCCAGAAATAGGAATAAGATAAATAAGATATCGTTGGAAAGCTCTTGAAGTATAATTTCTAACCCAATTTGAATCAGATTAAAATATTTTGTATAATTAAAGATATGGCCAAAATAGTGAGACAGTGTCAGTTTTGGATAGAGTTTGACATTTTATTCATATATTTTCCGTTATAGCTCGGAATTGATATTATAATATATCATTGGAAAGATAATTTCAAGGGATATCCAACCATATAAAATTTGGATAAAAACTATGAGGCACGAAAATAATATCTGTCTATCTTTGAACGTCTTTCAATTCGGATATAAATAGGATTTTCAAAAAGAAATTTTTTATTCAATTTCAAAATCTTTAATCTTATCTTTTTAAAAAGGATAATTAGGATCTTTTAAAAGTTTATAGAAACTTCCAGTTAATCCTAATTGGTTTAGGAATTGGATTAAATCATTTGGACCCTCCACATGATCATTGGGTCGTAGGTAAGGTGGGCTTAGGTTCGGTTTGGGCTCAACTTAATATTTTGGTCATAACTTATTCGTTATAACTCGGATTTGGGCTTATAATATATCGTTGGAAATCTCTTTTCATTCCCCATCAAACTATTCAATAATTAGACCCATATTATGGTCCAAAATAAACAGAAATAAATGTTTTTATAAAAAGGACACGAAATGAATGATTTTAAAGGACACGAAATGAATTATTTTGGGTTTAAAGGCACGAAAAGAGGAAAATAAGTTATGGTTTGGGGAAATGGGCTAGAATTTGGGTTGGTTTATGAAATGGAAATATGGATTTAAGTACTCCAAGATTAAGTACTCAACCCGACCAATAATGGCGGTGAAAAATTGTTCATCATCGGGTTTGGTTTTGGGGAGACATTTTTAATTGTCTACACATAGTTGGGCATTTGGGTGACGACTTCGGTAAATGGTAGAGAAAGATGAAGTTGCTTGAGCATGTCAATAAATCTTTCAAATTGTTCATCCAACTTATGTCTCATGAATTTTTGTGGATAAGGAAGCTTGGGTTTCACAATTTCTTTCTCTACTCTCACCTCACTAGGTGTCTCAATCACAACCTCACTCAAAGATGCACCATCTCTCTCATCCTCTACCAAAACCTCCTTGGTGATCTCCTTAGTTCACTCTTTCTAGGCAAACTCTCCTCAAGAAACCTTACCACTCCTTGTAACAATAGCATTCATGGGTCTCTTGGGATCTAGACCTTGGGAAGGTAAAGAAGAAGGACTATCATGGTATTTCAAAGCATTGGCAAGTTGAGAAATTTGGTTTTCGAGCATCTTATTATGAGTCATCACTTCATTGAACTTCTTGTCACTTACGGCCATGTAAGTGTTCAACAACTTTGTTTGGTTCTCAATGATTTCCTCCAAATTAGTCATAGAGGAAGAGGATTGTGAATAGGAATTATCACCTTGGGTCCTTGGAGCAAATCCGGATGGAAGGCCTCTCTGAGCATTATTTTGAAAATTTCCTCTAACTTGATTGTTCCAATTATCCCTATTTTGATTTTGACCATAACCTTGATTATGGTTACCACTACCTTGATTATGATTCCCATAACCTTGGTTTTTATTACCATAATTTTGGTTTTGATTTTGGCCACTATAACCTTGATTGTTATAGTTACCTCGAGAACATTGGTTCCCTTGGTTCCTATAACCACTACCTTGGTTATAGTTGTCAAAATTACCTTGGTTTTGGTAATTTCTATTCAATTGACCCCTTTGATTATCAAACCTCTGCACATTTTTATTATTAGACACATAGTTCACATGCTCACTCTCATTGTTATCAAACACATTATTACTATCCGGAAAAGAATGAGGGAAATTACAAGCATCATGATCATATGAACCACACACATCACAAAAAAACAGCCACTAGGCATGTTACTAGAAGAAGGAGGGGGATGAGAGTTAGAAGGAGTACCTGTCCCCTTAAATTGGGAGGGAAGATTTGAAGCTTGGGAAGAAGAACTCTTTAATTTTTCCTTGATTGCAATCACTTCCTTCACTAAATTCGTCATTTGTGAGGAGATATTGTTGATTGCATTTAGATGATCAACCGAGTACACTGAAGAGCTACTCTTGCTAGTTGAATCCCTCTTACCATCTTGCCAATCTCTATAGTACCTCACCACATCCTCAATGATGTCTACCACTTCTTCCTCCGTCCTATTCATGATGGGACCTCCGGCTCCCCTATCAAGGCATGACTTGCCTTGGGGACTTAGGCCTCCATAGAAAGTTTAAATAATTTGATAGGTTGGAATTCCGTGGTGAGGACACTCCTATTTATACTCTTTATATCTCTCCCACGCTTCATAGAGGCTCTTACTTGGATTTTGTTTGAAACCTTGAATCAAAGCTCTAGCCTCCGCCGTTTTCTTTTGTGGATGGAAACGGGATAAGAATTCCTTGGTAATTTCGTCCCATGTTCTTAGAGAATTCGGCTTAACCTCCTTGTCTAGCCATTCCAAAGCATGCCCTATGAGAGAAAAGGGAAAGAGCTTGAGGCGGATGAATTCTTGGGAAATTCCGTTCACCTTGATAGTATTGCAATATTTTTCAAACTCCTTGAGATGATTTAGTGGGCTTTCATGCTTGGCCCCACTAATTTGTCGCCTCTTTATCAAAGTGATCATTGTCGGCCTAATTTCAAAATCATTTTCCTGTGTTGTAGGTGGAGCAATCCCACTCTCAAATCTATATGCACCGGGAATCCCCAATTCTTTCAATGTCACTCTCGGATTTTCTCCCATTCTTGCTTGTTCTTCTAGTTGTGGTTCTTCCTCACTTGAAATGTTAGAGCTCAAAGATCGTCTAGCAACCCTTAATCTTGGAATAGTCCTCTCAATCTCCGGATCAAATGGCACTAGTGAATGATCACGTGCTCTATGCATACAACTTCAAAAGAAATGATTAGTAGCACGACTACAAGTGTAGCCTAAAAGAGAATTTTTTTTTTGTTTTTTTTTTCAATTAATAATGAAATAGACTCAACAACTATAACTAAGCACCAATATCACTCCCCGGCAACGGCGCAATTTTGACAAGAGGAAAATGTAGGTCGTTATCTACCTCTCCCTAGAGCCAAACCTAATTTGTAAACACTCGACCAACCTAAAACAAGTATGTGGTAAGTCAAGGGTCAAACCCAAAGGAATGATTAGGTACGATGCTATAGTCTACGTTAAGCTAATTCAAAGAATATAAATGGATTTTTGTTGGTAACTAAAGTATCCAGAAGCTAGATAGTACAAATCGAGAAATTCAACATGCTAAACGCTAAGGATATAGGTTCAACATGCAAGCTCAATGATTATGCTAATTGATAGATCACTCAATTGATTCAAACATTACAAGGGACAAACAATAGTTGCAACCAAAGGAATCCAAAACCTATCTCCTATAAGCCAAGATAGGGTTCACTATAAATGGCTAACTAGGACAATCACAATCTAATTTAATCAATTAAAGTAATTCTCAAATCAAGGGTTCATGTCATTGAAATTTGCAATGCAATCTAGATTAATCTTATAGGTTGATCACTCCTAGTCTAATTAATCACATGCACAACTATGTCAACCAATTTAATTACAACAATTCAATCAATCAATGATCATCAACTAGCAAAAATCATCAATCAAGCATGCTTTCCCTTCTCCCTAGCAACTAATCTACTCACTAATCATAGTGAAATTGAAAGACAAAACAAATTCAATCACAAACATATTCATTTCAAGTTTAATCAAGAAGGAATACAATCATTCAACAATTTCTCAAACCTAAAACAAAATTCAAATCAAACATTCAAGCATTAAAGGAAATTGCAATAAAAGTAAATTCAAAGGAAAGAAATCTCACAAACTTTCATTGATATGAAGAAGAAATCTAAACTTGATTGAAGCAATGTTGTATTACAAATCAAAATCCAAGAATTTCTATCTCTACTATCTCTCTAACTTCTCTCTACTTTCTCTCTCTAAAATTAAGCAAATGAAAAATTATCTAAAAGTTAGCTTTAAAAAGGAATTACAAGAGTATCTATAGACAAAGAAGAAAATCTGATCGGCCGCGCCCTCTCCAAGAATATCCCGCGGGCGCGGAAAAATGGGTACGGAACCCATAACTAACTCCGCGGGCAACCTGGAGAACACCCGCGCCCGCGGGTAGTGTAGCCCGCGCCTGCTGCGAAGACCCCCGCGCCCGCGGCTAAAGGCGCGACAAATGCTCTGCTCCCAAGTGAAATCAGGGGCCCACGGTCTCTTTAACAGGAGCGGTCTCTCTAAAACATCTGCGCTCGCAGCTAGACCGCAGCCAGGGCGCAGAGAGTTCCTACCAATGTTCTCCATTTTCTTGCACTTTTCCGCGCCCGTGGCCTTTGGAAAAGGTTGTGCCCTCTCTATACCCTCTCCAAGAAGCTTGCTTCTTCTTTGCTTAGCCCTTTTTTCTCTTCTTGATCCCTTTGCAAAGCCAACTCCTAAAGCACCTACAATAGTAAACAAAGAGAGAAAATAGAAGAGAAAAAGAGCCAAATAAATGGGAAACACGAAGAAAACCACATAAAGGAAAGTAAAACACAAATAAAGAAAGAAATAGAGAAACTAAAGGAGAAAAGACAAAAATAATAAAAAAAAGCTATGAAAATAGGGTGAAAGCATCCTAAAAGACTACCCTATGAGTGCCATAAATGACACTCATCAATTGCATGTTAGTCAGAAAGCGCACCTGAATACGAGAAGAATAAAGTAGAGGCCTATTTTTAGGGAGGGTTCTTTTTCTTTTAGATTGGATTCGTACCCTCATCCCCAAACACCAGTCATGGTTCCAGACCTATTGGAGTTAACGATCTCCTGGATCGTTAACAGGTGTAACCTTCACATTGTGAACGATTTATAAGTTCTTAAAACTTGTTGGCGACTCTTTTGCTCTTGCTTCCTTCCCTTTGGACGCCACCATACTTAAGTGTATGATCACAGTGGGGTTCGAGTTTGGGATAATGCTTGAGTTATTCCCTACAGTTTTTGGTGACTCCACTGCGAGGATTTCTATTTTAATTCCTAAAATTTATTTTGGCAATGATTTAGAATGAGTGGATGAGACTCGAAAATTTCTAAGTATTTCATGTGCGTAATTTTTATTGACATTATGTGCATAAGCATAAAAAAGTTCTCATTGGAAAGACCATCCGTAATGAGTAACATAGGATTTTTACACGTAGGAATTTGAGAAATATCTTTCACAACTAGAATAGAAATAATACTGCGAAAAGTGAAAAATTCTAAGAACACAGAAAGATGCTGAGGCATGTAGGAACTAGCGCCGAGAAAACAGAGTTCTTCACCTGAGAAATAGCCTCGTTGCCTGGCCACCTTGTCGTCTGGTGACGGAGTTATTTTCTGGCGACAGACTCTATTGTCTCGCGCCGTGTTCTTCCAATACCGAGCTAGAACTCTGCCTTCTTGTTTTGATTGGTTCTAGCACTGTTGTCTCGATTCTACTTCCTGGTTGAGTTTTTCTCTCTTTTCTGAAACCCATATGTGTTTTACATATGGACATAATTGTAGACACCTAAAAATGTCTCCCCAAAACCAAACCAGATGATGAACACCTTTCACCGCCATTATTGGTCGGTGTAGACACCCATTTGTGTCTCTCCAAAACAAAATCCAGTGATGAGTACTTTTCACGTCGAATCGTAATCGAATGAAGTGAAAGTGTGGAAAATCTAGTGTTGCGGATAGTTTTAATTTCTTTTCTCTTTTCTCTGTTTTTAAAAACCTATTTTAAGAGAACAGCCAATCCAGTTTGTTTTGTCCATGATATGGGTCCAATAGTAGTGTAGTTGGATAGGGCTTGAAAAGAGCTTTCAGACGATATACTATAAGCCCAATTTCGATGAATATTGAGGAAGTTATGGCCAAATTACTGAATTGGGCCTGATTTGAGCCTTATATGTGGCCCAATGATCTAGAGGAGGGCCTAATATGGATTTATCATTCCTAACGCAATTAGGAATGGTTTTAGTTTTCTAGATTCTTCTAGAAGGTTCTTTTCATTCCTAATTCAATTAGCATTGATAAATTGAATTTTGTTGACTTTTTAGAGTTTTAATCAGAATAAAAGAATGTTTTTGAGAAAAATACGATTTTATCCTCATGTACGGTCAATTTCTATCTGATTTTAGAAAACGCGTCAATAATTTAGTCAGCGCCAAACGCCAGCATTAGCGCCTGACGCTAAGCTTAGCGCCTGGCGCTAATGTCAGCGTTTGGCGCTAACCTCGTTTTACGCGTCAGAACTTTGTTTCGATTTTTTATCTTTTTGGATGATTTTCTCTAAAAATAGCCTTCTAAAAACTCCGTTTTCATTCACCAAACTCTCATCAAGTTTCTCTTGATTACTCTCTCTCTCTCTTTTCTAAACTAGCTTTTCTCAAATACAAAATTCCGCATTCGCAAGACTTAGATACACCTAGCCATATTCGAAGTTGCCTTCGCCCTAGACGTGAAAGGTTTTAAATTCTGAGGGTTTGGTCCCAAATCTCTCTTTCAATTATTTAATTTAATTATTGTTTATTGTTTTCCTTGAAGTTACTAACGCGTGTATTTTGTTATTAGAAAGAGGTACGAGGCATCCAAGTAAGTGCTTTAATGTTTTTTTTATTGATATTATGCTATAGAAATCATGTCTAGGTTGTTATTATGATTCCTAGTATCATGTTAGGATGTTTTTCTTGATTTGATGTTTAGGGTGACAACAATAAATTCCTAGTATCATGTTTAGGGTAAAGAATATAATGTCAATTATGATTTCTATGATGCCTTCTATTTTCTTTCCTAACATTTATGATTGTTATTATCATGTTAGGGTTAAAGCTTTGATCTTTAATGTTTAGTGACATGCTAGTGTTTTGTTATTAATCTTATTAGTATCATGCCTAGGATCTTGTTATTGTTATGCTTTAACATGAACATGATTATGATTGTTATTATTATAATTATTGTTTATTATTATGTTGCTTGATTTTTATTGTTATTGCTGGATCACGCCTTTATGCATGTTCAAAGGGAATTGGTACTTGTAATCACGCTTAATAAGATAATTAATAATCTTGTTTAGGGTTAATTATGATTATAATTCAAGTGATCGCCAATAATAGATTTATTTGTGCATTAATATTTAACCAACATAGATAAACAGGTTTAGGGTAAACCTAATGATTGCATGTTAGTCAGAAAGCGCACATGAATACGATCAGAATAAAACAGAGGCCTATTATTAGGGCAGGTTCAATCTCTTTTAGGTTGGATTTGTACCTTCATCCCCGAACTACCAGTCATGGTTCAAGACCTATTGGAGTTGACGATCTCTTGGATCTTTAAGGGGTGTAACCTTCACCTCGTGAACGGTTTACAATTTCCTAAAAAACTTGTTGGCGACTCTTTTGCTCTATCTTCTTTCCCTTTGGACGCCACCGTACTTTAGTGTATGATCACAGTGGGGTTCAAGGTAGGGATAACGCTTGAAATATTCCCTACAGTCGGGTTGAGTATTTAATCATTGGAGTGATTAAATCCATGTTCTATCCAATACATTTCATAAACTAATCCATTTCCTAGCTCATTTTTCTAAACCATAACTTGTTATCCACTTTTCACGTCCACATCGCAGAACCGAGAGAAACTGATTTTTGGTCTTATAATATTGATCCAATTATTATTTGGTTGGATAGGACTTGAAATAATATTTATAACCATATATCATTAGCCCAATTCCGAGCTATAACGAAAAAGATATGAGCAAAACACTAAACTCGGCCCAAAACCAATACCCTTCTACTAAAACGACCATATCTTAAAATCTACAAATAATTTTGACCTGATTCTAATATTATTGGAAAGAAGACTTGATAAGATTTCCAATAATATATTATGTGCCTTATTCCGAGTTACGAATCAAAAGTTATGATGATTTTAAAAACGAGTAAAAAACTAGAATTACCGCGCAGCAGCCAAAACGCCGCGACGCGGCAAATGCTGACATGTCACAGAGCTTATTGCCGTGACACGGTGCCTTTTTTGTAATTTTGCATGTTTAATCCACCGTGTCACGGGATTTTTCACCGTGTCACGGTACAATTTCCCGTGTCACGGTGCCCATTCCGTGACATGGGGATGTTCTGTGTAATTTCCGCATATTTTTTTTTACTATGACACGGTATACTGTACCGTCCACGGTGGAAAATGTCGTGTAACGGTGCCTGTGATGTGACACGGGGCATCTCCGTGTCCTTTCCGCGTAAACCCTTCACACGTTTTCTCTCCTGTACCTTAATAATTTCCCGCATCGCACTGTTTTCCACTGTGTCACGGGAGTGTGCCCCGTCTGACGGTGCCTGGCACCGTGTTACGATGTTCTCTGCCGTGTCGCAGTGTTAATGTTTAGGGTTATTTCATTTTAGGGTTCCGTGTGTTCCCTTTACTCATTTTCCCTATAAATACCCCATCCTTTCTGCAGTTCGGGGCACCAAATCCTTCTCTCTTTCTCTCTTTTACACCAAAAATCATTCTCTTCTCTCTCTCTCTCTCTCTCTCTCTCTCTCTCTCTCTCTCATATTCTAAGCCTTAAACCTATATTCTTAATTACACCATTATTTCCTTAAGCACTCCAAGGAGTCCATACTTAACCCGAGGTTCCGTCCTTAAACCAAGGCGTGAAAGGTATAATTAACTGAGGGTTTGGACAAAATCAAATCTACATTTATTTAATTAAATTTTCATTTGATTTATATTTTTTTATTGAAGTTACTAACAATTTATTCATGATGTAGCAATTTAAAGGAACGCGTGGAATGTGAGTAATTAATTAATTTAATTACTCATTTTATTTTTATATTGCTAGTATCATGATTAGGTTTATTTATTATTCGATTTGACTAACGATATTATTGTTAAATTGCTTCCAATATTAATGTTTATTGCTATTATTATTTTTTATCACTATATAGCATGTTTAAAGGGAATATGTAATTGAAAATCACGCCTAATAAGATAATTTGGACGACCGGTTTAGGTTCCTTTTTAATCTTGTTATTAATTCAAGTGATCACAAATATTTTAGAATTATGTGTTGCATTAATATTAAACCTATTTAGCTTAATGATCATTTCGAGCAAATTGAATATTTTGTTTGTATGCCTTTGAGATCGCAGGAATCACTTTTCACAATAAGAATCGAGTAGAGGCCAATACGGGCGAATGTAACTCCAGGACTCACTTCGTACCATCATCCCCGATCCTCCTTTTCTGGTTTCGAACCATATGGAGTTAGTAATCTCATGGATTATGAATGGGGTGTAACCTTTACGGGTCAATCGTTGTTGCCTATCGTTGTCCCTTATTCGTGGTTACCTTTTATGATCTGTGAACGGTTTACAAGTTCCTTAAAAACTTGTTGGCGGCTCCCTACTTTCCTTGTCCCTAATCGTATTATGTCAATTCCCACTTCCTATGAGTGCCAGCATATTCACAACATGCTTTAACGTAGGCACACTTCGAACGACGCCTACAATTTGGCGACTCCACTGGGGAGGATTCTTGGTTATTTATGTTTTAAGTGTTCGGTATTTAATTAAGATGAGTGGATGAGACTTGAAAGATTCTTGAAAATATTCCTATGATTGAATTGTCATTTTTACATATGCATAGACGTTTTAACGTCGTATTTCAGGTATGTCCCGTAGGAAAAATTGGATAACCTGGTCGTGAACGAAGAAAATAGGGACACCAGTCAGATTTCCTGACTGCCGCGCCACGGCAGAGCTTGCCGTGTCACGGCGCAGGGCACCGTGACGCGGTGTCCAGCACTGTGAAACGGTGGATTCTGCCGTGTCGCGGCAGTCCTGAAATCTTTCTAGGTGCTTTATTTCTCTTCTCACAGTCAACTTCCTTTGGTTTTTTCTGAAAAAACGTGTTTGTTCTACATACGTCTTAGCCCCGGGGGATTTAAGCTCTATCAACCCAAAAACGCTCATGGCAATAAGGGTTCATCCGAATTTTTTTGAATCCACCCAAACCATGGAGTCAATTTCGATTTCATCACGAACTCGCGGAGCAGCCCGTCGAAATACACCCTCAAGGGAGGCTGCCTTGCCAACGCGTCCAAACTCTTAACCATGGTACCCTATTGACGCCAAATAAACCTGACCATAGTCGAACATAGAACTTGACTTTAGGTTGCGAACTCTTCTTTTCATCATTGTGCCTACGTGTTCTATATGTGTATATTTGATCGTTTTGATCCTAACCTTAACAATCTTTCTTTGTCTATGGTGGATTATTTTTTGACTAACGATTGCCAATGTACCGTACTCACTAAGTAATTAGGGCAAACAAAAAAAATTTGTCGTGCCACGTCAGCATCCACCGCACCGCGGGAATGTTTACCGTGTCACGGCAATTTTCACCGTGGCACGGTAGATTTCCAGAAAAAAAAAATTTGTCGTGCCACGTCAGCATCCACCGCACCGCGAGAATGTTTACCGTGTCACGGCAATTTTCACCATGGCTTGGTGGATTTCCAGCAAAAAAAAAAAAAAAAAAAAAAAACTGGAAATGATCACCGCGTCACGGCAGCTTGTACCGTGACACGGTACAGTTTGCCGTGTTACGGTGCCTAGGAAATAAGTCTAGTCAGCTTTTTTTAGTCTTCCGTGTTAATTTGGTCCTCGCGCCAATCATTTTGGTTACTGTTCACATGTCTAGCCATACGATCATACCACGAGTCTTATAACATCACTTAATCACTCACGAGTCTAGTATTATTCCACACACTTTCTTTATTTTTTTCTTGACTCAAGCCATACACCATGTCGTTTATGATCGTATACTAGGTTCATGCATCCCCATCTCCGTCATAATAAAAGATGAGTGGATCGGAGTTATTCTCACCTGTTTTCAAATGACTTTTTTCCCCTTCCTTTCCTATCTTGAACAATGTGTCAAACGATTAAGTGAAGTTGTTTTATTTCACAGCACTTGGTCAAGGAGCAGGGGTAGATTGGTATGGTTCTAGTCATTACTGCATCAACCTCTTAGACCTAAGAGGCGTTTAAAGAGAACTTTGCCATCTCCACGTCACTCATCACCTTCAAACTACTTTTAGTTTGTCCCAATGGCCACTGAGGGAGATATTGAGAGCATTAACAAGTCCATTGAGACAATGTCTGACATGTTACAAGCAGTCACTACCAGAGTCAACACTGTAGAGCAAAACAAAGTTACCGTGGCTGCAATGGACAAGATCAAAGAGAAAATGAGCAAGATTTCTGAGGATTTCACCTATGTGGAATGGCATCCCACTCCCTTGGATATGAAGGACAGACTGCCTGAGAAGTTCTCCACTGCTGATATCCCCAAGTTCTAGCAAACTGACAACCCAATATTCTTAAAGGCGTTCTCTACAACCATGGCTCTCAAGGGATTGTGGACGTAACACTCTTCCCTACGGTGAAAACCCTTACCACTAAGGTCACTACCATGGAACAAAACAAGGTCACTGTTTCTACCCTTGACAAATTGAAGGAACATATGAGTAAGATTTATGAGGAATTCATTTATGTGGAACAACCTCCTACTCCTTTGGATATGAAAGACAGACTCCTTGAAAAGTTCTCCACTTCTAATATTCCAAAGTTCAATCCTACTGACAATCAAATATTCCATTTGAAGGCGTTCTCTGCAACCATGGCTTTTAAGGGATTGGACGTAACACTCTTCCCTACGGTGTTCCCTTAGCTCTCTCCTTAGAACATGCTTGCCAACAATGGTTTTATTCCCTAAATGCCAAGCGTATTGCGGCTTGGCAAGATGTCACCGACAGTTTCATGAATCATTACAAGTGTAACATTCAAGCTAGAACTTCTTAACGTGAACTCTCCATTCTCAAACAGAAAGATAATGAAGGCTTCACCACTTATCTGAACAGGTGGAGGGAAACAAATGCACTCTTGGTAGATCCTCCCATAAAAAAAAAGATGATTCGCCTCTTCATCCAAAATTTGACTCACAATTACAAGAAACATCTCAAATTTCTTCCTTTGAACACTTTTGATGCTGTATATGACATTGGCATCAATATCGAGGATGAGCTAATAAAGACCGTTGGTAGTAACAACAATAACACTTGGATAAACAAGAAGAACGACCATCCTTCTTCTTCGTCTTCTAAGCATGAAAATACTACCAACAATATAAGCCAATTTGATCTCAATGAAGTGTTAGCTCTTGATGCTCCATTGCTCAAGAAGAAAAGAACTTACACTCCTTTAGGAATGACTTATGATGCGGCCTTTGATCGCCTTTACAGTCAAGGCTTGATCACACCTATTGGGCGATTTCCAGAGTCAAAACCTGAAGAAAGGAGCGCCTAATGGAATCCCAATGCCCATTGAAAGTACCATCAAGGAAGAGGCCACACTACCGAGCAATGTAGGAATATGAAGGACGCCATTCAAGACTTAGTAGATGCCAATAAACTTCCTGTCCCTCCAGGTGGCAAGAAGTAATGAAGACAAGGCACACGACGAGCCCTTTGTGCAAGATTTCATTCATTTTTTTCGTTTCCTTTTCCCCCATTCTAAGCCTTAAACCTATATTACTAATTACACCATTCTTCCCTTAAGCACTCCAAAGAGTCCATACTTAACACGAGGTTTTGTCCTTAAACCAAGGCATGAAACGTATAATTAACTGAGGGTTTGGACCAAATCAAATCTACATTTATTTAATTTAATTTCCATTTGATTTATATTTTTTATTGAAGTTACTAACAATTTATTCATGATGTAGCAATTTAAAGGAACGCGTGGAATGTGAGTAATTAATTAATTTAATTACTCATTTTATTTTTATATTGCTAGTATCATGATTAGGTTTATTTATTATTCGATTTGACTAACGATATTATTGTTAAATTGCTTCCAATATTAATGTTTATTGCTATTATTATTTTTTATCACTATATTGCATGTTTAAAGGGAATATGTAATTGAAAATGACACCTAATAAGATAATTTGGACGACCAGTTTAGGTTCCTTTTTAATCTTGTTATTAATTCAAGTGATCACAAATATTTTAGAATTATGTGTTGCATTAATATTAAACCAATTTAGCTTAATGGTAGTTTGGAGAAAATTGAATATTTTGTTTATATGCCTTTGAGATCGTAGGAATCACTTTTCACAATAAGAATCGAGTAGAGGCCAATACGGACGAATGTGACTCCGGAACTCACTTCGTACCATCATCCCCGATCCTCCTTTCGTGGTTCCAAACCATATGGAGTTAGTAATCTCATGGATTATGAATGGGGTGTAACCTTCACGGGTCAATCGTTGTTGCCTATCGTTGTCCCTTATTTGTGGTTGTCTTTTATGATCCGTGAACGGTTTACAAGTTCCTTAAAAACTTGTTGGCGGCTCCCTACTTTCCTTGTCCCTAATCGTATTATGTCAATTCCCACTTCCTATTAGTGCCAACATATTCACAACATGCTTTAACGTAGGCGCACTTCGAACGATGCCTACAATAACCCTCTGGGTATTCATGTTTTATCTACCCAATCGAACGCTCTTGGCAACGAAGGGTACATCCGAGATTGTTGAATTCACCAAACCATGGAAGCGAGTTTAACTCGCGGGGTCCCATCCACACGCGCCAAACCTTCCAAAGGTAAGGCTTCCGCACGGTGCATCCGGACTCATAACCATGGACCCTCTTTGACTAACATATATCCTTGAACTTTAGAGAACTAGAGCCATAGTTAGATTGCAAACTCATTGCATCATATTGTGCTTACTTGACTACTTGTGCATTCTTTGCTTGTGCATAACCTATGTGTGTTTACACTAACCGTTTGTTTGACTTGTGATTGAGTCTAAATAAACTAATTAATGACTAAAAGGACTTTTCCTAATTAATTAATTAATCAACTTGATTAATTAATGTCTAATATTTTAATCAAACCGACTTAGTACAACTTTAGGCCTGTCCCTCTAGAGTAAAAATACTGAAAACAGTCCCAGATTGATGTTCCAGCAATGGCGCAAAAGTTTGGGCTGCGGCTCCAAACGCTGTTGTGCAATGCCGGGAGACAACCTTGTCGTCTGGCGCTGCACTTCAGTGTACGGCGACAGTCCTGTTGCTTTGGCGACAGTTCAGTTTATTACTCAAGTCATCACGACAAGTCTAATTAAACAGTTTATTAATCAGTTTGATTAATGGCAATAGCTATATTTAGTCTTTAATTGAGTCTAAGCACTTAGTTCCATGGTCATACACAAGTCTTTACATGTCACTTGCACTCACTAGTCTTAGCACACACTTTGTATATGTCACCATGACCATGTCTTAGGTTCACACATGAGTCGTTTTCCGTCATTTGAGTGGGGGTATAATCTATTCCCATTCTCTTCCACATTCTCTTCCATGTTGAATAGAGCTTGATTCAAAATAAATAATAAAAAAATTATCCCTAATTTCCCTTTCCACGATACTTGGTCAAGGAGAGAAGGGCGATTAATCAAGGACAACACCTTCATTTAAGTTCAACTTTTTGATAAACTGATTCGTCAAAAGAGAAAAGCTAAGAAGATAATGGCAAGTCAAGAAGAAGTCAATGAGCTTAAGAAGCAAATGGCTAACTTGACTGAGGTGTTGAAGGCTTTAACCCTTCAAATCAATGACCCTGTGAAACAACAACAAATGGAGCTCATGCAAGAAAGCTTGAGCAAAATATCCAATGACTATAAATTCTAGGGCATTAGCTCACAAGGGGTCTCAGTGGACAAGGAGCTTCTTCTGCAGAAGTTCAATTCCAATGACATCCCTAAGTTCCAGCCAACAGACAATCCTTATTTCCACTTAAGAGCCTTTGAAACTATAATGAACATTAAGGGGATTGATAGGAAAGTCTTTCATTCCTTGTTTTCTTTATCTCTTGAAACCGTTTGTCAACAAAGGTTCTTTTCTATTGATAAAGAGAAAACCTCTACTTGGGATGCTATTGTAAACTCTTTCATTGATACATGTAAATGTAATATTCAAGTCGAAACCGATTATAGACAACTTGAGATGCTAAGACAAAAAGAGAATGAAGGCTTTACTTTTTTCTTTAATAAGTTGAGGGAAACTTTTGCTAAGATGATTGAGGTGCTCACCAAAAAAGAATCTGTAAGGATGTTCATCAAGAACCTTCAAGAAAAGTATTCGAAGCATTTGAAATATCAACACAACTTGAATACTTTCAAAACCGTCTATGACATAGGAATTGAAATAGAAGATGACCTTCCAAAGCAAAAAGCTGCTAACAATAGCAACAACAATGGCTAGAAAGGAAAAAAGAAAGACAATCCTTCTTCTTCCAAAAACGTCCACTCTAGTAACAATGATAGTACCTTTGATCTCACTAAAGTCTTAGCCATGGATAATCAAGGTTCTAAAAATCAACTAAGGAAATATTTCACTCCTATTAGGATGAGCTATGATACTGCCTTCGATCGACTTCATGTCAAGGGACTCATTACTCCCATCAGACCTATTCAAGATCTCGCACCTGAGAAGAGATTGCCTAGTTGGAACCCAGATGCACATTGCAAGTACCATCAAGGTAGGGGACATACCAATGAGAGTTGTTGGAAGCTAGAAGAGGTTATCCAACATTTGATCAATAATAACAAGCTTTCCATACCTCCAATTAGCAAGAAGAGCGAGTGATGATAAAGAAAACGACACGAGGCGAGCTTCAACGTCAAGATTTCATGCCTTCTTCTTCTTTTATTTCAAACCCTTCCCCAATAAATCTAGCAATAGGCACCTTTTATTTTCCTTAGATTTTTATTTTGTATGTCTTTTCCCTTTTACTAAAAATGAGCATTTCTTTTCTTGCATATGATTATTTAATTACATTGCAAAAAAAAAAAAGCCATATCTAACTAAGCACAAGGTATACCCATGATTAGAGGCACCTCTTGTAGCCATGTTATACCTTTCACCCTTCAAATATGTAATTCCTTTCTTGATAAACCACTTTGAGCCTCGTCTAACGATAGACCTTTCTTTATTCAACCCACATCTACCTAACCTTGGGATGGGATGGTGTGCGGCTTATGCAAGTTCCAAACATGAAAGCTTGAGCGATTCAAAAGATTAAAATTGATAAAAATAAGCAAAAATAAAAAGTGTACAAAAGGGCAAGTGTTCCAATGTCTTTGACATGAATATGTTTTTGATATGAACACGTCTCATATGGTGTCTCTTATCGTGTGTTGGTACCGTGCCTAAGAAACATGAATGCCAAGTGAGTGATAGACCGCATGATCAGGATTGCCCACACTTATAAAAATAAAATAAATGCAAAAGCAAAAGAGAGAGCAAAATATAAACAAAAAAAAAAGAGAGCTAAAAAAGAGTTAAAAGCCTCAAGCATAAAAATATAAAGATTCAAAAGCACACACCTTGGGGGCTTATTGAGGGATTTGAGCCTTTATCCCTTTCTTTTTCAAACCCTTAGCCTAACCACGTTACAACCCTTCAAAAGACCTTTTTGAGGTATACACACTTGTGCGAGGTTTGGCTAGAGCTACGTTCGGCCAGATTCCTAACGGATACGTAGGCAACCTGACATCGAGGTGCGACCGTAATAAAAAAAGCATTCATATTTTCGTTCATAATTGATCATATCTAGGAATTTCCAATGCTCATCCTTATCCATTAAAGGCTAGACTTTGGGGACTGATCCCTAAATCATCAGCCTACCTAGCCTAAGAGTCACCACCATTTGACTCTTTTCAATATATTTTTCCACACTTAGCCCTTGTGGCCTAACCTTAGTGTCACTTTCACACACTGCACAGATACATGAGCAAATAGTCCTTCCCTTAGGAATCCTTTGTCATGAAATCTTAACACAACGTTGAAGCATACTTTGTCATAAAAAAATCACTCATCACTCATCATTGCATCACAAAGTATGAAGTTCTTAGCCTTCGTGCCTAAGTTACCGAAATACTTTCATCATTAAGTCAACAATTGAGATAACCTAGGATGAATTAATACTTGCACCTTGAGAAATAGTATCAAACAACATTTGACTAAGCTCATTCAACATGCACCATAAAAAACTTCTTCCTTTTTGTGTCTTTCTTTTTTGGGAGAAAGTCGGTACCCTCCACAAAAAAAAAATGACGGAAATTTTTTGATTTTTTTGAGTCGCACAATCACAATATAATGCCCACACGAGTTATGAACGTTGATTCATGTTGTATCATATTGAAGGAAATATGTCTTCGTCATGTGCAATTACTAGATATATAAATGGATCAAATTATGGAGATAATTAAGTTCGTACATTTAGGTCGTTGTTTTGCCATAGCTAGAGGTACTAAAGATCTTTGGACTAGTAAAATAGGCCAAAGCCCAACTGGACGGATCCTATAAGGTCACACAAAGGGGCTAGGTCAAGCATTAGAGGATGAGGCCCATTATGGGCCTCATCACTCTAGGTGACCGGCCATATGGAGTGGATAAGAGAGTTTTAGGCTTCGTGCCCTAGTCTAATTATAATGTGATTATAAATAGACTAGGTGCCTAGGTTTGCAATTTAAGGTATGCAATTAACTGATCAGTGTGATCAAACCCTAATTAGCAAGCACGAAACCCAACCTCTCTCATAGTCCTCTATCTCACGGCTCTCTCCTCCTCATTGGCGCCGCTGGTGTCCGTGGTGGTGGTGGTTCGTGCGGTGGTTTGTTGTCCATAAAGGTGGTGATCGCGGTTTTCCTCAATCACTCGACCAATCTAGTATTGGTGGACGGCTCGTTCAAATCTCGTGGACTAAGTAGAGGAGCAACGCTTGGGGGTCTATTCTCTCCCTGATTTGCCTGTCGAATAGCTTCGTGGAATTCACGCGTCAAAGTTATGATTATGTGTCTTGTGTGTTATGCATGTGATTCTTGGGATTGGTACTTAATTGAATATGATTCATATTATTTTCGCTGCGTAGTACCTATGAACTCCAACAGTGGTATCAGTTAGCCTCTTGCATGAACGCGCTAGATCACAATAATACGATTATTTGATGCCCATGATAATTTTATAATCAATTAAGAGGGAGAAATTAATTTAATTATGGTTCAATTATTATTTTAATGTGATTAAACTTTTGGAATCGATTAAATGTGATTTAATTATGCTCAAATTTCCATGAAGATGACCGAATTTTAGCCCTAAATTGTTCGAAATTTTCGAACCCCCTAACCCTAAATTTTCGAATTTTTCGAAAATCCTAGCCCTAAAATATGATTTTTGTGCTTGATTTTGATTTAATTCGATTTATTTTATGTTTCATAATTTTAATCGGATTGATTTATGCATAAAATTTTTTTGTGTATGATCATCGATTTAATATTAAAAGTTAGAATTAAATTGGGATTAATTTTATGATAAACCCTAAGTTTAAAGTTGAATGTTGATTTAATTTAAATTTTTGGACTAATTTAATTTAATTACGATAAGTGTTATTTTAATTAGATTAAAAACAAAAAAAAAATTATTTAAGGTCGGCAACCGCGGCTGGGTGGCGCAGCCACGGCGGCTGCCGACCAGGTGCTGGTCCAAGGGGGAAGGGGAAGGCGGCGGTCTTGGTGGTTGAGGCAGCAGTTGTGCAAGTGTTGCACGCTGCTGCCGTGGCTGCCTCTGCTGTCGGTTGCTGCTGCCTTGCGGCAGTGGCTAGCTCCGACTATCCAACCACGGTGGCCAGCAACCGTGCAGTCACGGTTTTTCAAACAAAAAATTATCTTATTTTGAAAATTATTTCAAGATAGTTATGAATTATTTTGGGATAAAATCTGTTTTATTTTGGATAAGATAAAATATTTTAAAAATATGATCTTTTATTTTCAAAAGATAAAATTGGTTTTATTTGGATAAAATCTTTTATTTTAGGATAAAATCAAATATTCAAAAGTTGTTATATTTGATATTATACATATTTAAAGTTGTTAAATTAGTAATTATCCTAATTAAAGTGGTTAATTTTGGATAAGATTGACTAGGATATTCTAAGCATATTTTAAAAGGATAATAATTAATTTACAAAAATGTGATTATCCCATAATTAGATTAGGATATAATTGATTTTAAAATTATTTGATTAGCTAGTAATTAGGATAGAATCTCCTAAATTTGTTAGGATAATCATGAAAGATTAAATATGATTTATCTTTCCAGATTAAAATATGATTTGATTCTATCTCATAACTAAATTAAATATATGATATTTTATAAACGGTCATGAATAATATATGATATTATGTAATTATGATTAAAATATAAGATATTTTAGGAAATGCGTTGACTTTATTATGAACATTCGATGTTGTAGTTTAGATAAGCATGTTGAGTGATTTATTATATGGCACTTTTATAATATATGATATTATGTTGCTATATATAGACTAGTGTGGCCCATAGATTCTTAAATACGATCTACGCATCGTGAAGTATTTTTGTAATCTAAATACGGCCTGCGTACCGTTAAGTATTTTTGTAACTTTTATTTAAAGTAAATAGAATAGTTATTTAAATAGTGTTAGTCCAAAGAAGCCCATGAAGTGAAGGCCCAAAGGAGCAAGGTGGATGGAGATCCATGATGATTCAAGTGGGAGCTTTTTCATTTCTAGTTTTCTTAGGACTAAGGGGCCATACTATGTCATGCTTTATTTTATTGCATTGGTAGATTATTCATGTTAGATTTTATTTATGTTGATTGATGATGCGCTAGAGTTCACTAAATAATCACAACATAATGAATCTAGGTCCCGGTAATATTGAGGTAGCTTTTCCAATTAAAAACCCGATGAAAGCTTTGATATTTTATGATGGGTCATGCCTCAGCTGGGTGTCATATTATATCTTAGGGGAGTGGGGGTAAATCATGTCATATTATATCTTAGGGGAGTGGGGGTAAATCACGTTTTACACTTTTAATTGGTTATAATCAACAAGGTTACCTAAAGGGTTTAGAACCTTGAAGCTAAGGGTAATAATTAAGCATGTGATGATTAATTATTCAACCAAGAGTTACAAGAGTTGTAATCAGTAAAGAGTTTACTCACCTTGAAAATGTAATGGTTGATGATAGGGCCTCAGTCTGGTCAATTATTGCACAAATAAAGGATCTTGGAATCACTTAAAATTCAATTGGGATCAATTAATTATTGAATAAAGTGTTTTAAAGTTACCAAATGAATGTGTTTATGGTACTTTAATTTAAATTAAAAATAATTATTAAACTTTGCCTTATTTTGACATAGATTGGTAGACGTAATCACAATGACAACAACGTTTACAACCTTCGACCATTCCTTGAGAAGGATAGATTGATAGGGGATAATTTTCCAATTGGGAAAGAATGCTAAGGCTTGTTCTGAAATCTGAAGGTAGAGAGGATGTCATTGACACCCCATTGCCAGGACCTCTGCTAGAAAATCCAACTGCGGCAGAGATCAAGAAGCACAAGGAAGCTCATGACAGAGCTATACCTATCACTTGCTTAATGATTGCTACCATGGAGCCTAGTCTTCAAAAGCATTTTGAGGACCAAGATGCCTACTCAATCATGCAAGAACTCAAAGCTTTGTTTAAGAAACAAGCTAGAGTTGAAAGGTATGAGCTCCATCGTGAGATTCTGGATTGTAGGATGGAGAAGGGTGCCACAGTTCATGATCATGTTTTCAAAATGATTGGCTTAATTCAAAGTATGAAGAAACTGGGGCACCCATATAGTGATGATTTGGAAACAGACATCATTCTCCATTCACTACCAGAGAGTTTCAACCAGTTTATCATGAATTTTAACATGACTGCCACTGCAAAGACTATGAATCAATTGCATGCAATGCTAGTTAGTGCTGAGAAACAAATCCCTAAGGAACCTAAGGAAGTTTTTATGATTCAAAAGGGAAAGGGGTTCAAGAAGAAGGGGCAAAAGGCTAGTGCTAAGAGCAAGGGAAAGCAAGTTGCCAAGGCTCCTGAAAAGCCTAAGACAACTCCAAAGCCCAAGGCTGCAAGTGAAAGTGAATGCTTTTACTGCAAGAAGAAGGGGCATTGGAAGCGAAATTGCCAGAAATACCACGACTTCCTTAAGAAGAATGGAGCATCAACCTCAGGTATTATGTTATAAACATTTTCACTTAGGTATGAGATACCAAGTTGCAGTGCTAAACATAGTGATGTTGCGCAGGAACTGCAAACAAGTGAAGCTAGCAAGGAAATGGAGCTTGAAGGTGCACTAAAAGTTTTGAGTGACCAGAAATAGCTTCATAGTTTTAAATTTTGATTAGTTTATCATGATTTTAGAACAATTTCCAGTTTTGATGAGACAATATTTCGGTTCTCTTGTTATGAAAACTGAATTTGGTTTACTTGGGTTGGACAATTGTTGATCCATGACCAAGGTAATAAATTGTTTTCATTTTGCTAGATATGAGTTAATTTTGTTTTATGACATTGATATAAAAGATCACAAAAGTAAATTTAGATGATTCAAAGTACACTTACTTATAACAAGTAAGGCTAGGCCACATTAACCATTTGCACATCTAAAGTTATGGATGGACTCTTATTCTTATATGATTATTAATCACTTGAGAATTAGAAGTCATGCTTGATGAATGTTAAAATGACCAAGTTGCCTTTTAGTAGAATGGGAAGAAGAAGCTACAATGACCTTATGGAACTTATACATATGATGTATATAGACCAAGAAGTTCAAAGTTAGCAAAGAGATTTAACAATTTCATTGCTTTTATTAACAATTTGAGTAAATATATCGATAATTACTTAATGAAGTAAAGCTTGGAAACATTGAAATGTTCAAAATTCCAAAAATGAAATGTAAAATCAGTTTCAGATAAAACAATTTATCACCACAATATGATTTTTTTGATAAATATTTAACGCAAAAAGGAATGATCATCTAAATGGAATTGTTGAGTTAATTCACAATCCAGAAACACTACAATCAAAGTATATGTTTATGAAGAAGGAATCAAACTTTGCTTGCCATTGTTCGATCCAAATTTTGAATGATTTACAAATATCTCTTTGAGGATATACATTACAGCAACAATTGCGAATATACTAAACAGGAAACTTAACCAAAGCAGAAGAAAAGATGTCATAAGAGTTATGATTTGGAAATTTTCCAAAAGTTATCTTTTCTAAACAGGATTAAGGGTTATGAAATCAATGTAAAATGTTTACAAAGATGACATAATGCACCCTAAATCAGAAAAATAGTTCTTCATGGGTTTTCTCATGGAAACTAAGAGGTATTATTCCTACAATCACGTAGAAACAAAGTGTTTGTTGCTCGCGATAATGTCTTTATAGAAAGAATGTCTTCCTACAAAGCCAAGTGGGAGTAAAGTTAGATCTCGATGAGATTCGAGACGAGCAACAAATGGATGTGGATAGCACTACATCAGAGACGAAGGCATATGAAATCAGCTAATTTGATAAAACATGTGTCGAAGCAAGCTAATTCCACTAGCGAGGCTTCTATCGTCCCACTAGAATGAAAGGCTTCAAAGAGTTGAAGAGAATAATTCTATTATCGCTCATACCTGTCGTAGGTTACTTGGGATCAAAACAAACAGTTTGTTGAAATTCTGAGAAAAGGTGGATTCTAAAATTTTCTTATTAGAACGGTTATAATCCATGCCCTACAAACAAGCTTTGGATAAGTGCCAACTCAGGAAATGTCCTAAAAGCCATGAAATCCAGTATGAACTCCATGTTTGTAAAAATGTGTTAGTTCATAATAGTCTTACCAATAGGGTCAAAGCTATTAGTTGGGTAAGCCTATTCGGATTATTCTAGTATGGATATCAAAATCACCTTCATGAAATGTTCTTGATAGTGAACATGTATATAATACATCCTAAGAGTTTTGAAATCCAGAAATTCCTAGAAAGTTTTGCAAACTTTAGAAATTCATTTATGGATTGAAGTAAGCATCAGGGAGTTGGAACATTCGTTTTGATTAGGCAATCAAACAGTTTGATTGCCTTAGTATAACGAAAAGGGAATCTTGTAGAGACAAGAAGTTTAGTGGGAGTAATTGGTCTTTTAGTCTAGTATGCAGTTGACATACAGTTCATATGAAATGATATATCAATGCTTGAATAAGTCAAGCAGTGGTTAGAAAGATTGTTTCAATATGATAGACTTAGGAGATGTTGAGTACATATTGGGAATTAAGATCCATGAAGTGAATCTTGAAGAATGATTGGAATGAATCAAGAGACTTATGTTGATAAGGATCTTGACAAGTTCATGAAGCAAGACTCTAAGAGAGGATGTCTTCCCATGTTTCATGGTATTACACTCAGTAAGACTCAGTACCTTCAAAAGCTAATAGAGTTGAGTTGTATGGATAATTTACCTCATGTTTTTGAAAAAGGATCATTATATGTGCTGTGAAATGTACAAAGTAAGATGTTTCATATGACTTGTGCATATGTAGCAGGTTTCAAGCAAATTCAGAATAAGCATACAGAGAGTTACCATGAACAAATCCTAGAGTACTTGAGAAGCACTAAGAGGAATTCTTCTAACTATTGTGTTAAATGGTAATTTAAGCAAGTTGTCAAAAGGTTACACGAATGCAAGTTTTCCAAACAGGCAAGATGATTCTAGATGGTGATCTAAATGCATATTTGTGTCTGGATGGAAAAGGACAGTGAGCTTGAAGAGTTCAAAGCAGAGCACTGTTGCATACTCAATGTCAGAATATGTGTATTAAACTATAGTCAGATAGTTACAGAGGAAGTTCGGATTAAAATGTCATGTGACTACCAGGTCACCTTTTCCCAAAAACAAAGTAGCCAGAGTCACATCACAAATCCAAATAAAAGGATATGAGATATCACCTCAATTATGAGATCATTGACCAGCGGAAGGTCGTGTTCTGCAAAGTTTTATTATGAGTGAGAAATCACTAAACCCCTTCCATGGACTAAGGTATGAGAGTCATATTAAAGTCTTAGAATCGAAGCAAGTTATGTAATTTAAGTTGTATATGTTTTGAGAAAACATATTACATGAGAAATGCATCAATTTGCAGAATTATGTTTAAAATAGAAATTATTATTTCTCTTATTTAATTGTGGTTTTGGAAATTAAATAAAATGTCCAAAATAATTATGAATTGATGGGCTTATCAGGTTGATGACCTGGTGAATTGAAACCCCACAGGTGAACAAAATTCATTTATTATTTAAGTTCTTAGTTCGAGATCATTAAAGTGGACATAAATGATTTCAACAAATGAACTAGCATGTAAGATTGATTGGATAACGCAGTTTCATGGGCTATAGGGGCATAGTGATGCTCGGTCAATCACTTGGATATGCATGAATGATGCATGATCGAACTATTGACCTACTTTAAAGTTCAAGTATAGAACTTCTGTATATATTAGTAGATTCCTTTGACATGAGTGGAACATTGATTTCATTCAATGGATGTTGTGACTGTGGTACACTCAAACGTCTAGCCGTAACTGGAGATTATAAAGGGTGTTTCCGGGTTATTTCAGAAGTTGAGTGGGAGTCATATTACCACAAGATTGGATAGAGTCTATCTATTAAATTAGGAAATGTGTCATGGCCGCTTGAAGAGGGAGAATTCAGAAAATACATGGCCGCGTTCAAATGCATTACACAGTAATCATTTGGTTTTGTAATTCTAACTCAGATTTCAAGAAACGATTTGTAGACTAATATGATCTTGACATGTGACGCAATCATATTATCAAATCGACACATATATTGACTTAAGGAATTTGAATATTGCACCCTTGTCTCAGACAAGTGGGAGATTGAAGGAGTTATGTCTTTGTCGTGTGCAATTACTAGATATATAAATGGATCAAATTATGGAGATAATTAAGTTCGTACATTTGGGTCGTCGTTTTTCCATAGCTAGAGGTACTAACGATCTTTGGACTAGTAAAATAGGCCAAAGCCCAATTAGACGGATCCTATAAGGTCACACAAAGGGGGTAGATCGAGCATTAGAGGACGAGGCCCATCATGGGCCTCATCACTCTAGGTGACCGGCCATATGGAGTGGATAAGAGAGTTTTGGGCTTCGTGCCCTAGTCTAATTATAATGAGATTATAAATAGACTAGGTGCCTAGGTTTGCAATTTAAGGTATCCAATTAACTGATCAGTGTGATCAAACCCTAATTAGAAAACACGAAACCCAACCTCTCTCATAGTCCTCTCTCTCACGGCTCTCTCCTCCTCATTGGAGCCGGTGGTGTCTCGTGGTGGTGGTGGTTCATGCGGTGGTCGGTTGTACATAAAGCTGGTGATCGCGGTTTTCCTCAATCACTCGACCAATCTAGTATTGGTGGACGGCTCGTTCGAATCTCGTGGACTAAGTAGAGGAGCAACGCTTGGGGCTCTATTCTCTCCTTGATTTGCCTGTCGAATAGCTTTGTGGAATTCACGCATCAAAGGTATGATTATGTGTCTTGTGTGCTATGCATGTGATTCTTGGGATTGTTACTTAATTGAATATGTTCATATTATTTCCGCTGCGTAGTACCTATAAACTCCAACACATATCACCTTGAATTGAGTCTAACACATGTCAAGCACTTTGAGTCGAGTCATGACAAGTTATATGTGAGTAACACTAAGCCTTAGGTCAACCCTAAGATAACTAAAAAGATGAGAAAAGTCCTATAGTCCAAAATATAAATGCAGGTACATCCCAATAAGCAAGAACATTCCCGAATTTTTTTCGAAAAAAAACCACGAATATGACATACGAGATTCTTCTAAGATGAGAGGAGTTTGAGCAAAATTACATGGATCAGTAAATTAGAGATAAAGAGATTTAATTTACAAAAGATTTGAGCGGATTTGGTTGAAAGGAAACGACCAAGTTCAAAGTTCGGAGTGAAACTGAGCAACGAACAGCAGAAGCAAGAGCAAAATAGGGAAGACCCGACCCCAGCGCCAGACGACAAGGACGTCGCCTGGCGACAGAAGCAAAGTGGGGCAACACATTTTCCAACGGGCGCTGGTGCGGCGACACAATGTGTGGCCCCCATATTAGATTATGCGGACCTGGTGCAACAGTTTTTAGGTTCCTTGGTACGCCACTTAGCCCTTATAAGCAATTTGACATGATTAAGTAGTCGGCTTGATTACAATCGCAATAAGTGATCGACCTGACAAAATATCATCTCACTTAGCTGAAAGCGCCTAAGCATTGGCTCATCGCAAGCATCGAAGTATTGGTTCACAAAGAATTCCTTGGATGGGAGATTTCCACAAATCAATTTAAAGCCTTTAAGAATCTTAGATATGGTTCTTGAAAAGGATTTTCCAAAGATGGAAGGGTCGATTTGAAGATTCAAGATGAAGAAGTCTTCAACAGGGGGACTTTAAGATTAAAGGCTCTCTCTCTTAGATTTAAGTAGATAGCACGAGATGGGCGGTCTTCGACAGCATTCGCTAAGATTGTGGAGGTTGTCACCAAGATTTGAGAAGATAGCACGAGATGGGCGGTCTTCAACAGCATTCTCTAAGATTGTGGAGGTTGTCACCAAGATTTTAGAAGATAGCTCGAGATGGGCGGTCTTCGACAGCATTCGCTAATATTGTGGAGGTTGTCATCAAGATTTGAGAAGATAGCACGAGATGGGCGGTCTTTTACGACACTCGCTAAGATTGTGGAGGTTGTCACCAAATTTGAGAAGAGCGATTTGTGATGAGGCGGTCTTCGACGGCTTTTGCTATGATTGGGAAGGTTGTCACTATGATTTAAGAAAAAAGCTCTAGATGTAGCAGCAATGATAGACGACGTTCCCTAGGATGTGGAGAGTTGTCACAAAACTGAAGATGGCTACAAGAAGAGTTATCTTCGACGATGTACCCTAGGATGTGGAGAGTTGTCACAAAACTGAAGATGGCTACAAGCAAAGTTATCTTCGACGATGTTCCCTAGGATGTGGAGGATTGTCAAAAAACTGGAGATGGCTACAAGTAGAGTTATCTTTGATCGTGTTCCCAAAGATGTGGAAGATGGTCACAAACTGCAGAGGATGACTACAAGTAGGGTCATCTTCGATGGTGTTTCCTAGCTTGCGGAAGACTATCACAGCGAAAATTAAAGGCAGCTACAAGCAGAGCGGTCTTCAGCAAATGCAACAAAAATCGGTTACTCCATAGTCTTGTACTCGACGGTGCAAGATACGCGTTTCTTAACTCTTTTATCTTTTTAACTAACGCTAGTTTGCAGGTATCGGCATTACAAGAATGATTTAGGATAGCAGAACGTTATGAATCATTCTCCGTCCATATCGCTACTTTTACTTTTGTTTTCGAAACGTAAGTTTCTCCAAACTCAGTCAAAGTGGGGGATTATATAGACACCCATTTGTGTCTCCCCAAAACCAAACCCAGTGATGAATACCTTTCACGTCGAATGATTATCGAATGAAGTGAAAGTGTAGAAAAGTCTAATGTTGCTATTAGTTTTTTTTTAAAATCTTTCTTTCTGTTTTTGAAAACCTGCTCTATTTTATGAAAATAGCCAGTCCATTTCAGTTTGGTCCATGACAAGGGTCCAATAATGGTGTAGTTGGATGGGGCTCAAAAAGAGCTTTCCAACGATATAGTATAAGCCCAATTCCGATGAATAATGAGGAAGTTATGGCCAAAATACTAAATTGGGTCCAATTTGGTTCTTATATGCGGCCCAATGATCTAGAGGAGGGCCTATTATTAATTATTATTCCTAAAGATATTAGGGTTGATTATAGTTTTCTAGAATCATCTAGAAGGTTCTTTTAAATCCTAAAGGAATTAGGATTGACAATTATGTACTACCTCCAGTCCAAATTACTCGCAACTTTGGAATATTTTATATCTCACAAATAATACCCCAAAGTTGCAAATAATTTGGACCGGAGGTAGTATATGAGTTTTACTTGGAATAAAAGAAGTGTTTTTACGAAAATACGATTTTACCCTTTCAACACGGATTTTACGACTTAATTATATTGAGAAGAGGATTCCGCGTTGAAAACGTGTCAAATTCCATTGCATCGCCAAACGACAAGTTTGTCTCCTGGTGTTGCACTGCAGCGCCTGGCGACGAGCCCTGTAGCTGGCGACAGATGGCAGTTTTATTCCGTGTTGAACTCGAAGTATTTTCTATCGTTTTCGGACTATTTTCTTATAAATAAGGTCCTTAGACCTCCGTTTTCAATCAACCATTTCTCATCAATTCAAAAACCTGAATTCTCTAATTCTTCTCTCTCTCTCTCTCTCTCTAAGCTAAAGCTTATTCTCTCTCCCTCTTTCTAGCCTAACATTTTACAAACACAATTCCTCATACATTAGCACTAGACACACCTACCCAAGTTCGAAGTTGTCTTCGCCCTAGATGTGAAAGGTTTGATATTTCTGAGGGTTTGGTCCTTAATCTCTATTTCGATTATTTAATTTAATTGTTTTGTTTATTACATTTCGTTGAAGTTACTAACGTGTGTATGTTGTTATTAGAAAGAGATACGAGGCATCAAAGTAAGTACTTTAATTGTTTTATTGATCTTTTGATATAGAAATCATGTTTAGATTATTATTTTGATTCCTAGTATCATGTTTAGGTTAATAATTAAGTTTCTTATATCAATTATGGTTTATATGATGCTTCCTATTTCTTTCCTAATATCATGTTAGTATCATGTTAGGGCTAAAGTTTTGATCTTTTATGTTTAGTAAAATTCTAGGGTTTGTGTAGGGAATATTTCAAGCCATCCCACACTTGAGCCCCGCTGTGATCATACACTTAAGCATGGTGGCGTCCAAAGGTAAGGAAGCTAGAGTAAAAGAGTCGCCAACAAGTTTTAGGAACTTGTAAATCATTCACAGGGTGAAGGTTACACCCCTTAACGATCTAGGAGATCGTTAACTCCAATCGGTCTGGAACTAAGACTGGAAGTTCGGGGATGAAGATACAATTCCAATCTAAAAGAGAAAGAACCTTCCCTAATAATAGGCCTCTACTTTATTCTACTCGTATTCATGTGCGCTTTCTGACTAACATGCAATCAATAGGTTAACCCTAAACCTGTTTAATCTATGTTAGTTGAATATTAATGAACAAATAAATCTATTATTGGTGATCAATTGAATTATAATCATATTAACCTAAACGAGATTATCAATTATCTTATTAAGAGTGATTACAAGTACAAATTCCCTTTAAACATGCATAAAAGGTGTGATCAAGCAATAACAATAAATAAATAAAGCAACATAATCATAAATCATAATAACAATAATCATAATGACAATAATCATAATAATCATAATGTTAAAACATAATATTATTAATAGCAAGATCCTAGGCATGATACTAACAAGATTAATAACAAACCCTAGCATGTCACTAAACAATAAAGATCAAAGCTTTAGCCCTAACATGATACTAACATGCTATTAAGAAAGAATGGGAAGCATCATAACAATCATACTTGATATTAGAAATTTTAGTTATCCCTAAACATGATACTAGGAAGCAATAAAACATCCTAACATGATACTATTGTAGACACCCATTTGTGTCTCCCCAAAACCAAACCCTGTGATGAGTACCTTTCACGTCGAATCATAATCGAATGAGGTGAAAGTGTGGAAAATCTAGTGTTGCGGATAGTTTTTATTTCTTTTCTTTCTCTCTTTTTTGAAAACCTATTTTAAGAAAACAGCCAATACAGCTTGGTTTGGCCCATGGCAATGGTCCAATAATAGTGTAGTTGGGTCGGGTTCAAAAAGAGCTTTCCAACGATATATTATAAGCCCAATTCCGATGCATAATGAGGAAGTTATGACCAAATTACTAAACTGAGCCCGGTTTGATATTTATATGCGGCCCAATGATCTAGAAGAGGGCCTAATATTGATTTATCATTCCTAATGCAATTATAATTGATTATAGTCTTCTAGATTCTTCTAGAAGGATCTTTTCATTCCTAATTTAATTAGCATTGATAAATTGACTTTAGTTGACTTTTTTGAGTTTTAATCAGAATAAAAGAAGTGTTTTTAAAGAAAATATGATTTTTCCCTTCTTTACGGCTAAATTTTATCAAAATTAAGAAAACGCATGGAAATTATTTTCTAGCTTCTGACGACGGCGCTAATGTCTGGCGTCTGGCGCTGATGTCTGGCGTCTTGCGCTAATTTGTTTTATTCTCTTCGAAACTCGCTATGATTCGTTTTTTCTATCCATCCGGCTGATTTTCTCTATAAGTAGCCTCCTAAAACCTCCGTTTTTAATCATCATTTCTTCTCGTCAATTCTCAACAATCATCAACAACTATCAATAATAATTAATTTTCTTTAATTCTCAATTCTCAAACTCTCATCAAGAATTTCTTAATTCTCTCCCTCTTTCTAACCACCCTTTTTACAAATACAATTCCTCATACATTAGCACCAGACACACCTAGCCAAGTTCGAAGTTGTCTTCACCCTAGACGTGAAAGGTTTTAATTTCTGAGGGTTTGGTCTCAAATCTCTCTTTCAATTATTTAATTTAATTGTTTGTTTTATTATTTTCCTTGAAGTTACTAACGGGTGTATTTTGTTATTAGAAAGAGATATGAGGCATTCAAGTAAGTGATTTAATTGATTTATTGATGTTATGATATAAAATGATGTCTAGGTTATTATTATGATTCCTAGTGTCATGTTAAGGTGTTTTGATCTTCCTAGTATCATGTTTAGGGTGATAACTATAATTTCTAATATCAAATATCACAATTTTGATTCCTGTGATGCTTCCTATTCTTTCCTTATATTCATGTTAGTATCAGTTAAGGTTAAAGCTTTGATTTTTATTGTTTAGTGACATGCTAGGATTTGTTATTAATCTTGTTAGTATCATGCCTAGGATCTTGCTATTATGCTTTAACATGATTATGATTATTTTAATTATGATTATTATAATTGTTATAATTTATGATGTTGTTGCTTGATATTTATTATTTATTATTATTGCTTGATCACGCCTTTTATGCATGTTTAAGGGAATTTGTACTTGTAATCACGCTTAATAAGATAATTATTAATCTTGTTAGGGTTAATTCGATTATAATTCAAGTGATCGCCAATAATAATTTTATTTTTGCATTAATACTCAACCAACATAGTTAAACAGGTTTAGGATTAACCTATTGATTGCATGTTAGTTAGAAAGCGCATATGAATACGATCAGAATAAAGTAGAGGCCTATTATTAGGGAAGGTTCAATCTCTTTTAGGTTGGATTTGTACCTTCATTCCCGAACTACCAGTCATGGTTCCAGACCTATTGGAGTTAACGATCTCCTGGATCGTTAAGGGGCGTAACCTTCACCTCGTGAACAGTTTACAAGTTCCTAAAACTTGTTGGCGACTCTTTTGCTCTATCTTCTTTCCCTTTGGACGCCACCGTACTTTAGTGTATGATCACAGTGGGGTTCAAGTTTGGAATAATGCATGAAATATTCCCTATAACTAGGAATCAAAATAACAATCTAAGCATGATTTCTATATCAAAAGAGTCAATAAAGCAATTAAATAACTTACTTGGATGCCTCGTATCTCTTTCTAATACAAAAATACACACATTATTAACTTCAATATAACATCAAACAATTAAATTAAATAATTGAAATAGAGATTTGGGACCAAACCCTCAGAAATATCAAACCTTTCATGTCTAGGGTGAAGGCAACTTCGAACTTGGCTAGGTGTGTCTAGTGCTAATGTATGAGAAATTGTGTTTGTAAAAGGTTAGGCTAAAAAGAGGGAGAGAGAATAAGCCTTAGCTTAGAGAGAGAAGAGAATTAGAGAATTCTGGTTGAGAGTTGATGATTGAAAACGGAGGTCTAGGGA
Source organism: Chenopodium quinoa (assembly GCF_001683475.1). NCBI lineage: Eukaryota > Viridiplantae > Streptophyta > Magnoliopsida > Caryophyllales > Amaranthaceae > Chenopodium > Chenopodium quinoa. The sequence continues at coordinate 163,089 of NW_018744926.1, forward strand.
CCCTATTTATAATAAAAGAGTCCAGAATTGACAAAAAAGAATCAGAGTACGGAAAGGAATAAAAAAAAACCCTCTGTCGCCAACGACAGAGCTCGTCGTCAGGTGGTGTAAGACAGTTTTTGCGGATTTTGTTTTAATCATATCTTTTGATCCAGAAGTCCAAATACATCATATAATATGTCGTTGGAAATCTCTTGAAGTTTACTTTCCAAGCCAATTAGAATCAGATTAAAATCTTTTGTAAATAAAAAAATATGACCAAAATAGTGGAATGGTATCAGTTTTGGATAGAGTTTTGTATTCCATTCATATCCTTTTCGTTATAGCTCGGAATTATTAGAATTATGATATTTGGATAAAGATTATGAGGCAAAAAATTAATATCTGACTGTCTTTGAACATCTTTCAACTCGAATAGAATTAGGATTTTAAAAAAGGAAAGTTTTATTCAATTTAAAACTCTTTGATTTTATCTTTTCAAAAACGATAATTAAGATCTTTCATAAACTTATGGAAGTTTATAATTAATCCTAATGAGTTTAGGAATATGATTAAACCTTTGGACCCTCCACATGATCATTGGGTCGTAGGTAAAATCCGGTTAGTGCCCAATTTAGTATTTTGGCCATAACTTCTTCATTATTCATCGGAATTGGGCTTAAAATATATCGTTGGAAAGGTCTTTTCAAGCCCCATCCAACTACACTATTATTGGAGCCATATCATCAACCAAACTAAACTGGAATGCACTTTTTTCATAAATAGGGTAAAAAAAGAAATATTTTCTGATTAGGGGATTTTTATCCACCAATCACCGTCTGACAAGTGGACCAACCAGGTTCCGCCACGTGTTCTTCACGAAGGCCAACAGGAACCTGCCACGTGTCGATCACAGATACGTCCTCCACGGACCACTTAAGACACGCCACGTGTCCACCCATGCCAAATGGGACAACCGGCCATCAAGGCCCAATTCAGTCTAGAGGCCCGATCAGCCCTAGGTTTACCTTAAACCTAGAGAGTTGCACGCTTCCCAAGGCTATAAATACTTGATTAATCCTCATTAATCAAGAGACGGAATAATTAAGAGATCAAGCAGAGAAGAACAGAGTTATTAACAACCGGCTAATCTCGCTAACAACGCAGATTACCAACACTAAGCACTCTCACCTAGAGAGATCTGATTACTTTAATTTCTGTATTGATTACTCCTTAATCAGGTACTAACTTGACCGTTGGAGGCGGAGCTCTCAGGAGTCTCCGTTATTTTGCAGGTACAGGCGTCCGGTTCCAGTCTCGGAATTGTAACTCTCCCGCAGGACATCAGAAAACCCCGAAACATTTGGCGCCGTCTGTGGGGAGAGTACTTCAGAGATGGCATCCAAGTCTGTACCGACTCCAGAAGAGAGGCGTCCCCTAGACGACCCTAAAGTTCAGTCGGACCATGATACCGAAAGTGAATTTGAAGTTGAAACTCATACAGCTCCAGACGGGACCCTAAGGGCCCGACGTACCCGTCATACCGAAATGAGGGAACGGGAGAATCTTCGAACAGGAAGCGAGCCAGCAGGCGCACCGCTTGCTCGGCAACAGCCGACTGATGGGTCTGCTCCCATCACAAGGAACGAACTCATGACCTTCATGAGGGACTTCAAGGGAGAGATCCAAGAGTTGATCAACAAAAAACCGCCTGCTTCAGTCAAAGAGCAGTCGGCCAAGAAACCTTCCACTTCACTGAAGAGGAAGCCAGTTCAAGGGCGAGAGGCGACTCCCCATCCCAAATACAAGAAGCGGGAGCCGTCTGCTCTTGATTTCACAAAACTCTGTTATCCTACTGGAAATAGGAAACCGGTTCGTCATATTCAGGCGGACGGGTCAAAGCAAACATTCACAGATGCTCGGCACCTGCTAGAGCAGAAGAAGAGTGACCGATTATCAGAGTCGGCTTCTACTTCGAATTTTCAGGACAGTTTGCGAAATGCCTCGATGAGGCCAACTCAGTCGTACCATGAGAGTCAGTCAGGCGGCACCTCCCGTCAGTCCGGCTTTCATAGTGCACAGGCGGTACCAAACTTGCCATTTGTGCCGCAACAACAATATTTTATGCAGCCACCTCCATTTGGTGGACCTGCAGCAAAAAACGTCCAACCTATGGACTGGCAGCTACGGCTGCTTAGACTTGGTGAACAGCCGTCGGCCTTCTCCAAGGAAATTACTGAAGCCGCTCAGCCGGCCAAAGTAAAAAATGTTCTAGTAGGCGCCTATGACGGCACTACTAACCCAGAAGACCATCTGATGGCGTTCACCAACCTGATGTACCTTCAAGGGTTGGATGATCCCACTTGGTGCAAGTGTTTCCCAGCGACTCTCAAGGGAATTGCACAGCAATGGTTCGGCAACCTGCCGACTGGTTGTGTAAACAGCTTCAGGACGCTTGCTTACTTATTTGCCTCCAACTTCGCAATGAACATCCCTGCGAAGAAAACAACCCTTGATTTGGGAACAATTCAGCAGGGCGAGAAAGAGGGGCTTCGTTCCTACATCAGGCGGTTCAACCTGATGAGAATACAGATTCAGGGGTTACCAGATGAGGTAGCTTATACTGACTTTTTTAGAGGTCTCAAAGACGGGTCTACCTTCAAATTTGATTTAGTTCGAAAAAGGGTGGCGACTCTTCAAGAGGCCTTGTTTGAAGCAGAAGCCTATATACAGGCGACTGATCTGTGTACAATGAAACAATCGGACGGGAAGAGGTTCGACAAAAGAGAGGGACGACAGAAACAGTCGTCCAACAACGATGAAAAAAGAAAAGAGGTTTGGGCGGCTGATTCCTCTAAACAGCCGGCCCAGAAAAAGAAAAAAGAATTCAAACCATACTCCCCAAAGTATGTGTTTAACAAGGATAACCAATTTATCCTAAAAGAAATAAAGGGACGGCTCTCAATTGAGAAGCCGCTCCCCATGAAGGGTTCTGCGAGCAACCGGAACCAAGACAAAATCTGTGCTTATCACGATGACATTGGTCATCACACCAATGACTGCATCAGTCTCATGCGGTACCTAGACCGCCTGGCTGAGCAAGGTGATCTTGACACTTATGTCAAGAAATCTACGGGGAAAACTTCCTCAAAAAAGCAGTCGGCCAAAAAGAATCAACAGGCCGACAGTTCCGATACAGATGATGCAGTCGTCTACACCATTGCAGGCGGCTTCTCAGGAGGCGGCCCCACTATTAGGGGCAACAAAGATAATATAAGGCGGTTAGATGTAAATTCCGTTCACCAAGAACGGCCGTCTAAATATACATTTCCTGAGATTGTCATCACTGAAGAGGATCTAGGAGGAATAAGGGGGCCGCATGACGACCCTCTCGTTATTGAATGTAAAGTGGCCAACCAGAGAGTTGGTCGAATCCTCATAGATACCGGAAGCTCTTCAGATCTCATCAGCAGCAAATGTCTGTCAAAACTGAAATATCAGACGGACTGCATACATCCGGCCTCCCACCCTTTAATAGGTTTTGGAGGAGGAGTCGTCCACCCACTGGGACGAGTGGATCTACCCATTCGCCTGGGCGAAAAAGGGGAAGGACGACACATGGTAGTCCGGTTCCTAGTGGTAGAGGAACTCTCGGCCTACAACATGATTCTGGGTCGACCAACCCTGAATAATTCCAAGGCTGTTATAATCCCGTCACTTATGCTGCTTAAGTTTGAAAGGGATAATGGAACAGTCGGCTCCCTAAGGGGAGATCAGAGGATGGCTCGAGAGTGCTATCTCTCGGATGTCAAGCCCACTGCTATGGCCACTGGGACAAGTGGAGAAAAAACAGACCTTGACAATGTCAAGGAAAGTGCGCCTGTTCAAGAAACAGGCGACAGAAAAAGAAAGGCGTCCCAGACAGAGTCCGCCAGAAAGGCAAGAAAATAGCAATCATTGACAGAGGACCGGCCGGATGAGTTCCGCCCTCAGCCAGCTGGTGAGCATGCGGACCTGATATTAGACGACTCCCATCCTGACCGAACAGTCAAAGTAGGGACGACTGCTCTGAGAAACCTTGGTGACGACTTTCACAACTTGTTGAAAGAATACAAGGACATCTTTGCATTTGAAGTCCATGAAATGCCAGGCATTAGTCCTGATCTGGCAGTACACAAACTCGCTGTGGATCCGAAAAAGAAGCCGGTACGACAAAAGAAGCGGAACCATGGTGAAGAAAGAGGTCAGGCGGCAGCCGCCGAAGTCAAAAAATTACTTGATGCAGGGTTCATTCGGCAATGTTACTTCCCAGATTGGGTTGCAAATGTGGTTCTTGTTAAAAAGCCGAATGGCACCTGGCGAATGTGTGTAGACTACACAGACTTAAATAAGGCGTGCCCCAAAGACAGTTACCCTCTGCCTAAAATTGATAACCTGGTCGACTCAACAGCCGGCCATGCCTTGATGAGTTTTATGGACGCCTATTCTGGTTTTCATCAAATTCCTTTATGGAAGAAAGATCAGGAGAAGACGGCCTTCGTCACTGATCAAGGATTATACTGTTACACGGTCATGCCGTTTGGTCTTAAGAATGCCCCGGCTACCTTCCAACGAATGATAAACACAGTGTTCTTTGATCAGATTGGGAGAAACGTCGAGGCATACATTGATGATATGATTGTCAAGACTAAACTTCAGGAAGATCATCTGACGGACCTCCGAGAAACTTTCGCCACACTCAGGCGGCACCATGTCATGCTCAATCCCAAGAAATGTGTATTTGGAGTTGAGTCTGGGAAATTTCTCGGATTCCTTATCAACCAGAGAGGAATAGAGGCGAACCCTGAGAAGGTACAGGCGGTCATTGACATGCAGTCGCCTCGTACCGTCCGAGAGGTTCAGAAGTTAACAGGTTGCCTGGCGGCCTTGGGAAGATTCCTAAGCCGATCAGGCGACAAATGCTTATACTTTTTCCAGGCAATTAAGAAGAAGGCAAGGTTTGAATGGGGGCCGGATGCTGAGGCCGCCTTCCAGAAATTAAAGGTTCACTTGCATTCCTTGCCGAGGCTGGTCAGCCCTTTGCCCAAAGAAAATCTCTACATGTACCTGGCCGTCTCTGATCATGCGTTAAGCGCGGTGCTCCTTGCTGAAAGGGACGGCTGTCAACTCCCGGTCTACTTTGTCAGTCACGTACTGAAAAATGCCGAGTTGAGGTATCCCCTAGTGGAGAAATTTGGTCTTGCACTCTTCATGGCTGTTAAAAAATTGAAGCCCTACTTTCTGGCACATGCAGTCGTCGTGTATACCGACCAACCGATCAAGCGGCCCCTTACCACCATGGAGTCCTCCGGACGAATGATCAAATGGGCCATAGAAATGCAGAGTCTCGAAGTTACTTTCGAGCCTAGAAAAGCAGTGAAGGGGCAAGCCTTTGCTGACTTTATTGTAGAGATGACTCGTCCTCCAGACTCTCAAGTTCCAGACCAAGTCTGGAAGGTATATGTGGACGGAAGCTCTACTTCAAACGGTTGTGGAGCAGGCGTCGTATGTCAATCTCCAGAGGGCGACAGGTTCGAGTATGCTCTACGCTTCAGTTTCCAGGCTTCAAACAATGAGGTAGAATATGAAGCTTTACTAGCCGGGATCCGCATGTGTAAGGCGGCAGGGGCAAGGAAAATAGACGCCTGTTCTGATTCACAACTGATAGTGACTCAGTACAATGGCGAATACGAAGCAACACATCCGGCCATGATCAAGTATTTACAGGCGGTCCGACAAGCAGTCGGCTCCCTTGAGGATTTCCATCTGATCCAAGTGCCGAGATCAGAAAACAACCAGGCAGATGCACTTTCGAAGTTAGCATCATCCGCCTCCTCCGATACTCCTCGAACTGTGTTTTGGGAAGTAATGGAGAAGAGAAGCATCGAGGAAAATCCTATTGGAATCCTAGACAGAAGCTCAACCTGGATGGATTCAATCAGGGCATATCTGACAAACGGTACACTGCCGGATGATCCTCAACAGGCGGCAGCATTGAAAAAACGAGCCTCCTGTTTTGAAATGATACAGGGAGAACTTCACAAGAGGGGGCACCTTCAACCCTTCTTAAAGTGTGTTACTCCTGAAAAGGGACGAGAGATACTAGATGATCTTCACTCTGGTTTCTGTGCTTCCCATATAGGTGGTAGGATGCTTGCTCAAAGGGCAAGACGGCAGGGCTACTTTTGGCCTACTTTGGAAGCAGATGCAATGGAGATGGTGAAAAAATGTGACAAGTGCCAAAGGTTTGGCAAATTAATTCACCGTCCGGCTACTGACCTCACTACCATTCACAGCCCACTACCGTTTGCTAAGTGGGGCATGGACATTCTGGGCCCATATACGCCTGCTACAGGCGGCAGAAGGTATATACTTGTTGTCGTTGACTACTTCACTAAATGGGTAGAGGCGGAGGCTGTAAAGGGAATCAAGACGAAAGATGTAATTTCATTCATTTGGAAAAACGTCATCACTCGGTTCGGGGTTCCCATGTCTATGGTTTTTGATAATGGTCCCCAATTTGAGACGCCTGTTCTCAAACGCTGGTTGGGAGACCAAGGAATTGCACATTACTTTGCATCTGTCGGCCGTCCACAAGCAAACGGCCAGGTAGAAGCCTTTAATAAAATCATCTCAGACGGTCTCAAGAAAAAGATTGAACGAGCAGGCGGCCTATGGGCAGATGAACTACCACATGTTCTTTGGGCCATTAGGACGACTGAAAAAGGGGCGACTGGAGAAACTCCCTTCCTCCTAACTTATGGTGCGGAAGCTGTTCTTCCAATAGAACACTACGAGCCGACTCTTCGAGTAATGCTATATGACGAAGAGGCAAACTGGGAAGCTATGAGCCTGGCATTAGACTCACTTCCTGAAAAGAGGGGCAATGCTGTTTTGCGCCATGAGATCTATCGCCTGAGAATGACTAGATCATACAACAAAAAAGTACACAGGCGTCCACTCAAAGTAGGGGACTTTGTACTTAGAAAAATGGAAGCAGTTGGTAGGGCTAATGAGTCTGGCAAACTAACTCCCAACTGGGAAGGACCCTACCGAATCTATGCGGAAGTCAGGGACGGTACCTACCGTCTGGAAACACCAGACGGACAACCGTTGCCTCGAACCTGGAATGTAGATAACCTTAAAAAATATTTTTTCTGAATGATGTAAAGTAAAGAGCTACTTAATAAAGTTTGCACTTACTATCCAATTTTGTATTACGAGGGGCATGCCGTCTGTACCTTTACAGTCGGCTACTCTCCATTGAGTTTTTCACTCTATCTTCAGAGGGGCATGCCGTCTGTACCTTTACAGTCGGCTACTCTCCATCGAGTATTTTACTCACAATACTTAGCTAAAAAGATTAGGGCCTGGCCGATCCTGTAACTAACAGGCGGCTACCCTTCTTTTACTTAGCACCTACGTTCACCAAGAACTTACCAAGGCCACTGGCCGAATGATCAGACCAGGCGCCTAGTCAACTGATCCAACTTTTAAGAACTAATCCGACCTGTCCCAACATTATAGCAGGCGTCCGGCGGCATCCATTAGGATGAAATTCGTCGCCGAGAGCAGCTCCCTTTTGGGTGGAACATTGTTCTATAAACTAATTACACGGCACCTATACGACTGTCCCCAAGGGCAACCACGTAGCCGTTTTTGAGACAAAGATAACTCTATCACTAACCAAACCAATGGTAGCAGTTGACATCTGAGTCAGATAACCGCCTGTATTACTTGGGATAAATGCAGGGGGTACCTATTGAGTTAATAGCCAACAAACATTGGCGAATCAAGGGGTCTAGCCGGCCTACGCCGCCTAGTACCTCTACTTCTCAAACAAAAGTGACGGCGACTGAGTAACTCCAAAGTTAACTCATAGTCACTCCTTCAAATTTGGTATGGAATCTAAAAAGTTTGAGTCGTCCGCCTGTTTTAAACAAACAAGGGCACTCGAACCCCTATTCCTACTGGATAACCTATTGAGTTAATAGCCAACAAACATTGGTGAATCAAGGGGTCTAGCCGGCCTACGCCGCCTGATACCTCTACTACTCAATCAAGATTGTGACAAAGACTAAGTAACTCCTATGTTAACTTAATAGTCACTCAAACTTAGTATGGAGCCTAAAAGGTATGAGTCGTCCACTTGTTTTTAATAAACAAAGGCTCTCAACCAATACTCTTGCTAGGTTAACAGATAACGAATTAAAAGCCAACATGGGCAATAAAGGGAAACAACCGGTACCCACCGCTTGTTTTCCTACTTAATTCCTTGGCTACTAGGTAATTCTATTTACTTGGTCAAATTGAATAAAGAGTTCGAATACCGATTGATTAAATGGCCGACTGATCATCTATCCTGGAAACAGACAACCAGTCGTCCAGGGGCATAGGCGGCATACTTACTATTTGTACCTGTCTTAACGTTCGGCCATACACAACAGTCGGTCTAGTGAGCAAATTTCCGCATACTTAGACAAATTTGAACAAAAACAAAAAATTTGATTAAAATGAGCCGGCCATAAAAGACCAGCAGAATATTCAAAACCCCGGCCCCCTGGCCGGGTAATTACAAAGCAAACGGCACGCAGGCCGTGAAAAGAAAAAAATACTTAAAGCTTAAGAAGGGGGCAGTTCAGTATCAGCAGCAGCCGCCTGGTCAGCACTCTTCTTGCTGGACTCGGCCTTAGCTGCACCATCTTTTGATGCCTTACCCCCAAGTGGCACAAGCGCCACAACCGGCTCTTCCTCCTCCAACGCAACGTCCAACGCCTCTTCTTCAGCAGCCGCCAGGATCTGTTGATTATATATTTCCGAACACTGGCGGTACGTTCTTTCCCATGAGGCAAAGTCGGCACTGGGGAACAGTCGTTCCCAGGTCATGCGTTGGATTTGGGCGGAGTCTTCCACCATCTCCCGGACGAGCTCTTGTTTCTCTTGCTCGGCCTTGTCCGAGAGCTCTTGGGTAAGACTCTTCTCCTGGTTCACCAGGCGTTCTTTTACGTTAGCCAAAGATTTCTCCATGGCTTCGTAAGAGTGCATTTTTTGGCGAAGGGGTTTCAGCTCGGCTTTAAGGTTGGTGACGGTCCCCTCCAGCTCGTCAACCTTCTTTTGGGCCGTCTCTAGCTGAGCCCGAACAACGGCGGTCGCCTGCGCCTGATAATAAAGAAGATCAAGGGTCAGTACTTCATTTTGGGCAATTTGAAACATTGCCTTATCACAGCTGGAGGCGGCCATAGCCTTTGCGGCCTTTACCTCTTTGTTTTTCCGATCAATCGGCTTGCGAAGGCTGTTGACTCGGAGCAGGGCCTAAGTACAAAGAAAAACAGGCGTCAGTTTCCAATCAAAAGAGTTAACAGGCGTCCTGGAACTCAAAAGCTCAAAAAGGTGCTAAGTATACCTCAGCTAGGACCCCTGAAATTCCATCAAGGTCAAGGGTGCCGGCACCCTTGACCGCCTCCCTGTCAGATGGAGGAACTACTTTAACCATTGACTTGGCTACCTCAACCAAGTCAAGTCCCTGGGGGCCGGCTGCATTAAGCGAAAGGAAAAAACAAGTTAGAACTAATCAAGAAGGAAGCAAGGGTGAGTTTTTACAAGCAAATGTCCATACATCTAGGCGGCCCCGCCTGGGTTTTTGAAGAAGTGGCCGGCTGCTTCTCAGCCGCCACTGTTTTCCTGGAAGACCCAGGAGAGCTTGCAACAGTCGTCCTCCGGGCCTTGGGGTCCGGCTGTTGCGAGGAAGAAGCCCTTGGAGTGCCAGACTGAAAACAAAAAGAGTTAGTATATGCATAAGATAACTAAAAGGAGAAGAGTTTTCAAAGCTTACCAAGGGTGCCTCCTTGCTGGGGGAGTCGGCATACGACTGCTTCATTAGCGAGACCCGCAGCATGGCCGCCGCAGTCTTAGATGCTGTTATTTTACTCATGGCGTCGGCTGAAAGAAATAAACAGCAAAGTTAGTAAAAATCCCAAGTACACAAGGCGTGAAAAAACAGAGTATTCGTCAGGCCGGCTACCTCTAGAGCACCGACTGCCGAGGCCACAGGCGGCCAAGAAGTACTCGTCATAGAGCCACTTGAAGCTCGGGACGCAGTTTAGGGGTACTTGCTCTCGTACCCCTGAAGTAGAGTTCACCCTAGTCTCTACTTTGAAGAGTCCTTTGTCTAGGATCTCTTTTTTAGCCTTTGGGGGAACAGGCGGCATGCTGCGGCCGCCTGCGAGAAGAGGCGGATCCCTGTTCCACTTGTTAAAACGTTTGTTCAGCTCCGTGTCTGAACTCTCGATAATAAGGAAGGTGTTCCGCCAATCCTTCCATTTGTTTGCCTTACCTCTCGTCATGAGGTAACCCCTATGGCTTGTTAATTGATACCAGCCGGTACCTCCCGACTTAGGGGTCCGGCTGAGATAGTTCATGTGGGCGAAAGCCTCAAAACTTGGCTCCACCCCGTTCAGTTCGCACCCGGCCACATAGCCGAGTACGTTTACCCAAGAGTTGGGGGCTAACTGCCATAACCCCAGATCATACCCATCTAAAATTCGCTGAACAGCCGGATGTAATGGGAAGCGCAGTCCAGCTTTGATGGCCGCCACATAGCAGCCAAAGCAGCCGTCACCATAGCTGGTACCAGCCGGCCAGACGACAGTATCTTCTGGATCCGGCACAAACAGTAAATACTCCGGGCCCATTTTGTGGTTAGCAATAAAGCTCGCCACGTTGTCTCGCATTGTTGCGATCCGGCCCCGGGGTACCCTGCAGTAGTAGGGGGCGTTTTCCTCTCTGTAAGAGGCGGACGGCTCTGCCCAATTGTCCCCCTTCTCCACTGCATGAGAACTTCTCGCCTCTTGTAGGCGGCTATGTTTTTCTTCTGAGCCAGAAGAACTATGGTCAGAAGAGCTGGATTCGGACTCGTCCCCTGACGAGTCCGAAGAGGACGACTCCTCCCCTCTCCTATAGGGGCCCGCCTCCTCTTCCTTAGAAGGAGCAGAAGGAAAATTAGACATGTCCACGGTAAGGTGGGAAGGGAACACCTTGGTCCCTCTCTCAGAACTGTCAGCTTGACAGTCGCCTCGTACTACATCTGGCGCCTGGTCAGATGTTTCACTAAGGAGCACCCTTTGGGAGGAGCCGTCTGAGTTTGATATCATAGCAGTCTTTTTTGTTCTGGCCATCACGTTCTGCATAGACACAGATTCAGTCGGACTTTGTATAAAGGGCAAAGATGGGTCCAGAAAAGGGCAGGCGGCACTCCTAGTCCTAGATTCAGCCGTCCCCGGTGACCGGCTGATCACTAACTTAGGGCGTGTCGTGTGCTTCCATGGTGCCATTTCAAAAAATAAAAAGAAAATTAAGAGTAAGAGAACTGAGTTACCTGAACGGGTGACGGTTGATGAAGTCCTGGAAGTTCGGGTCAGTCGGCTTGTCAGAACAGGCGGTAGGCAGAATAAGTCTTAAATGTCAGAGCAAGTTCAGGGGTCCGAATGTTCTCGCAAAAGTTCTCAAATGTGAAAATGACCGAAGTCAGCACTTCCTTTTATAGGCAAAGTGAGAAGGCGAAGGGTCGCTTCCAAATTCAAAAGTTGGGCGGGAAAATCTCTCGGCCGTCTGCAAGGTGACACCTGTAACGGGTCGTCGCCTGTCACCGTGCGACACCTGTCACAGGCGACACGTGACCAGTCGCGAGCCACCTGTGAGGGGCAAATGATTAGGGGATTTTTATCCACCAATCACCGTCTGACAAGTGGACCAACCAGGTTCCGCCACGTGTTCTTCACGAAGGCCAACAGGAACCTGCCACGTGTCGATCACAGATACGTCCTCCACGGACCACTTAAGACACGCCACGTGTCCACCCATGCCAAATGGGACAACCGGCCATCAAGGCCCAATTCAGTCTAGAGGCCCGATCAGCCCTAGGTTTACCTTAAACCTAGAGAGTTGCACGCTTCCCAAGGCTATAAATACTTGATTAATCCTCATTAATCAAGAGACGGAATAATTAAGAGATCAAGCAGAGAAGAACAGAGTTATTAACAACCGGCTAATCTCGCTAACAACGCAGATTACCAACACTAAGCACTCTCACCTAGAGAGATCTGATTACTTTAATTTCTGTATTGATTACTCCTTAATCAGGTACTAACTTGACCGTTGGAGGCGGAGCTCTCAGGAGTCTCCGTTATTTTGCAGGTACAGGCGTCCGGTTCCAGTCTCGGAATTGTAACTCTCCCGCAGGACATCAGAAAACCCCGAAACATTTTCAAAAACAGAAAGAAAAGATATTTTAATAAAAACATTCTCATCACTAGACTTTTCACACTTTCGATTTATTCGATAATCAATGACATGAAAGGTATTCATCACTGGGTTTGGTTTTGGGGAGACACATTTGGGTGTCTACAGTTTGTTATTAATCTTATTAATATCATGCCTAGGATCTTGCTATTAATACTATACTTTAACATGATTAATAGATTTATGATTATTATTATGATGATTATGATTATATGTTGCTTGATGTTTATTTATTTATTATTATTGCTTGATCACGCGTTTTATGCATGTTTAAAGGGAATTTGTACTTACAATCACGCTTAATAGGATAATTAATAATCTTGTTAGGGCTAACATGATTATAATTCAAGTGATCGCCAAAAATAGTTTTGTTTGTGCATTATTATTCAACCAACATAGATCAAACAGGTTTAGGGCTAAACCTGGGGTGAAAGTTCGGTGTTCGGTTTGGATTTTGGGCCAATCCAAATTGAAACCGAATTAATTCGGTTTTGAATTTTCAAAACCAAATTCAAACCGAACCAATCCAATCCATATTAGTAAAACCTAATTCGGTTCCAAACCGAAATCGAATTTTTTATTTTTTTTTCAATCACCGATTTTTTTTATTATTTTTTGCCCAGATTTATGTGAATGATAATAACAAAAAAATTCAATTAAATTAATACTTTGCAGATCTACAAATTGAATTACATAAAACAAATAAATTACAATAAAATCTATGCTTTGTAGATCTACAAGTTGAATTAAATAAAAGGAGTAAATTGCAATCAAATTTATACTTTGTAGATCTAAATATTGAAGTATATATTATTAGATCTAAAAATTAAAGTAAATAAAAGAAGTTAATTACAATCAAATTTATGGCCTGATGGGTATGACGGTGGTGTTGACAGAGGTGGTGAGGGAGGTGTTCGCGCATGGCGTGACCGAGGTGGTGAAGGAGGTTGTCTCCCAACCCCTGACGGAGGTAGTGAGGGAGGTGTTCACGCACACCATGATGGAGGTGGTGAGGGATTGAAGGTTTTTGTGCACTAATGGAGGTGGTGGCGCGCTGCGGATATGAGGGTTCGGTACGAAGGTACGAACACCGCACAAACAAGAACTGAGGAAGGTGATGGTGAGAAATGTTGACCAGACGATGGTTAGGAAGGTGGTGGCTGGAGTGAGTGAGGTGATGAGGGAGGATTAGGGTTTTAGTGAGGAATATGGAGGCTGCAGTCCGCAGAAGTAAGAAGATGAGAAGAGTGTGTGAAATGAAAATTGGGAAAATGGGAAATAAAATAGGGTTTTGCTATATATATACGTGGGGGAATTGGGCTGAGATTCATTGGGATTAAAAACTTTGGTTTGAATTTTGGTTTTCGATTTTTGGAAGCCCCAAACCGAATCCAAACCGAAATATTTCAGTTTCATATTTTTGAAACCGATCCAAACCAAAAACCGAAAAAAACCAAACCGAATTTCTAATTCGGTTCGGTTTGGATCGATTTTTGTTTTTGTCCATATTACTTTCACCCCTAGCTAAACCTATTGATTGCATGTTTGATGATCTTCCTTAAGCTAGGGGATACCGCCTGAAGACTGCTACGCTTGTAACTTCCTCCAACTTCCGCTGTGATAGTCTTCTACAAGCCAGAGAATACTATCGAAGATTACTTCGCTTGAAATGACCTTCTACCGCCTGGTGACCATCTTTGGCAAGCCAGGGAATATGATCGAAGATTGCTCCGCCTGAAGCCATCCTCAGTTGTTGCGATAATATTCCGAAGAAAATTACCGAAGATCAACGCCCGTCGATCGTTAAAGCTTGCTTAAATTTTGCAGACAATCCTCTCTTCTTAAGGAATAGTTTCCAACACAACTCTTGAATAATGTATGACAATCTAATTTAGGGAAAGTTGTCAATGCCACGTAACAATCCATCCTTGGAAATGTTGCCACGATGAAACGACAATCCAACTCTTCTTTAGGAAAAGTTGCCAATGCTTCGTAGCATTTTGTCATAATTGCTACGATCGACAATCCACATCTTGGAATATAACTCTTGAAAACAATCCACCCTGGAAATTTGCCAATGCTATGCGACAATCCTTTTAGGAAAATGTTGCCACAATTGACAATCCGCGTCTTGGAACATTTGCAAAAAAAGAGTCGATCGACAATCCACTTCGGGAAAATTTGCCACTTACTGAAATGAATGACAATCCACGTTGAGGAACCTTTGCCGAAATTTATGATGAGTAGAGACCTACAACAATCCTTTGGGAAATTTTGTCATAGGAAACTAGGTGTATGACAATCCAATTGTAACACCCCCAAATCTCCCTCTACGGAAATACTAGTATAATACATATAATTATAACGTAGAGATATAATTGGGCGTATTACCGCCGCGTGATTACGCAAGGCTACTCAAAATACTTAACTCAACAACAAAACTTGCAGCGGAAACTCAACTTTCTTTTATTAATACTTATAAAAATAGTAATATTGTTATAAGTACTAAAAAAAAAGACAAGAACAACATTCCTAAACTAGGTGAAGCAAATCCCGGGACTCCCATATGCTCATTTATGACTCCACCAGAAAATAGTCAACACTGCTTACCATTACGGTAAACAGGGCGAACCAAAACAAATAAGAAATACGGATTAGAAAATTATGCTAAGTACGATAAGTGCAAGATATTGTAAACTCAATTTATTTGCAAACATGCTTTTAAAACCAATTCCAGTAATTAATCCAATAAATTCAAAACTCATTATTCTAAAACTGATTCCAATGATTCATATTCAAAATAAATAGTTAATAAAACCAATTCCTTTATTAAGAACCAATTCCTTTTATTCCAATTCCTCACCCAAGTGTGCACACCCCCAAGCTAGTCTCCTTATATTACAAGGCTATTCTTGAGGAAAGACCCGGTCATACAAAGTTCAAGGCCTTATCAATAAACCAAATCCACATAGAGGGATTACTAACATGCTTATAAAGCATTAATAATAATAATTCAATGGTTCAATAATTCCTTTTAATATCCAATATTTCCAATATAATTCAAAATCCTTTTTAATTAATTCCACATGCTTTCAAAATCAAACCTTGTAAATAAATACTTGTGAATAAAATCTCATATTAAAAACTTTTCAAAATCAACAACTCTTCCTTGAAAAACCTTTATTTGATTCAACAAACCTTTATTTGATTCAACAAACCTTTTAAAATCAATTCCTTTATTTAAACACAATAAGTAATCCAAACCATTCAAAACATGATTTAAAAATCAATCATTCAAAATACTTTTATTAAAATCAATACCTTCAAACATAATTTATTTCAAAATCATAATTCAAATCAATTTAATTCAATCACCAATAAAACATATTATTCAAACCAATCACTTTCGAAGGTATCTAGCCACCTAAACGTACCTTGATCCTTGCTAGAAAAACCACACAAAAATAACCTCAAGAACCTTGATAGAACACACCCTACAAATAAATATAACCTTAATCAATATAAGGTTAACAAATAATTAAAAACCCCCAACTATATGTACATGAACCTTTTAAATTAATTTCTCATAAACATCATTAAAAATCTGATATTTATAATTAAAACTACTTATAATAATTATTTATAAATCCCCCATAATAATAATAATAATAATAATAATAATAATAATAATAATAATAATAATAATAATAATAATAATAATAATAATAATAATAATAATAATAATAATAATAATAATAATAATAATAATAATAATAATAATAATAATAATAAATAATAATAATAATAATAATTGAATAAGAGAAGATTACAAGAAAAGATAAGAAACCAAAAAAAAGAGAAGAATTGGATTTGCGTTGAAAAGCATATGACGAACTTGCAGAGGCTGTAACTCCTTCGATATTACTCCGAATTGGGTGATTCTTGAGCCTAAACTCAAATATTTTTCGAGAGGAACAATCTTCTATGAAACGTTAATACCCCAAAAATTGGCTTCAAAGATAAATGGGATGATTTATGTAAAATTAAGGAGAAGAAAAGAAGAGAATTGGTGTGAAGAATGTGAGAGGTATGAAGGGGTATTTATAGGCTAGCTTATGCAAGAATTATGGAAAGAGAATGTGGGAAGAATTATGGCAAGTAGGGTGTAGACACCCATTTGTGTCTCCCCAAAACCAAACCCAGTGATGAATACCTTTCACATCATTTGATTATCAAAAAAAGCGAAAGTGTGAAAAGTCTAGTGATGAGGATGTTTTTATTAAAATATCTCTTCTTTCTGTTTTTGAAAATATTTCTTTTCTTACCTTATTTATGAAAAACGTGCATTCCAGTTTAGTTTGGTCAATGATAAGGGTCCAATAATAGTGTATTTGGATGGGGGTTGAAAAGACATTTCCAACGATATATTATAAGCCCCATTCCGATGAATAATGAGGAAGTTATGGCCAAAATACTAAACTGGACCCGATTTGGTTTTTATATGCGGTCCAATGATCTAGAGGAGGGCCTATTATTAATTATCATTCCTAAAGCTATTAGGATTTATTATAATCTTCTAGAATACTCTAGAAGGTTCTTTTAAATCCTAATGGAGTTAGGATTGATAATTATGTTTTAAAGATTTTGAAATTGAATAAAACTACTCCTTTTTATAATCCTTGCTTTGTATGAAGTGGAATATATTCAGATTTTATTTTCGTGCCCCATAATCTTTATCCAAATTTTATATGGTTGGATAATCTTTAAATTATATTTCCAATGATATATTATAATATTAAATCCGAGCTATAACGAAAAAGATATGAATGAGATATGAAACTCTATCCAAAACTGACACCCTTCTACTATTTCTGTCATATCTTTTTATCTACAAAATATTTTAATCTGATTATAATTGGCTTGGAAAATAGACTTTAAGAGCTTTCTAACTACATATTGTACGCCTTATTTGGACTTGTGGATCAAAAGATATGAAAAAAACAAAAAACGCGTGAAACTGATTATTAGCGTCTGACGACAAGCATTAGCGTCTGGCGCTAAGGCTTGATGCCTGGCGCTAATGACCAGCGTCTGGCGCTAATCGTGTTTTATTCTCGTTGAAACTCTACTTCGTGTTTTTATCCATCCGACTGATTTTCTCTATAAATAGCCTCTTAAAATTCTGTTTTCAATCACCAATTCTCATAAAAAATCTCTTGATTACTCTCTCTCTCTCTCTCTTCTAAGCTAGCCCTTTTGCATACAAAATTCCGCATTCACAAGATCTAGAAACACCTAGCCAAGTTCGAAGTTGCCTTTGCCCTAGACGTGAAAGGTTTTAATTTCTGAGGGTTTGGTCCCAAATCTCTCTTTCAATTATTTAATTTAATTGTTTGGTTTTATTATTTTCCTTGAAGTTACTAACGTGTGTATTTTGTTATTAGAAAGAGATACGAGGCATCCAAATAAGTGCTTTAATTGATTTATTGATATTTTGATATAGAAATCATGTTTAGGTTATTATTTTGATTCCTAGTATCATGTTTAGGGTAATATCTAATATCAAGTATGATTA
Source organism: Chenopodium quinoa (assembly GCF_001683475.1). Classification (NCBI taxonomy): domain Eukaryota; kingdom Viridiplantae; phylum Streptophyta; class Magnoliopsida; order Caryophyllales; family Amaranthaceae; genus Chenopodium; species Chenopodium quinoa. The sequence continues at coordinate 180,979 of NW_018744926.1, forward strand.
AAAGAATGCTTCCTAGTAGCATGTCTAGGGTAAATAATAAGTTTCTTAAATCAATTATGATTTCTATGATGCTTTTTATTTTCTTTCTAATGTTCATGTTAGTATCATGTTAGGGCTAAAGCTTTGATTTTTATTGTTTAGTGACATGCTAGGGTTTGTTATTAATCTTGTTAGTATCATGCCTAGGATCTTGCTATTATTATGCTTTAACATGATGATTATGATGACCACACCTTTTATGCATGTTTAAAGGGAATTGGTACTTGTAATCACGCTTAATAAGATCATTAATAATCTTGTTTAGGGTTAATTTGATTATAATTCAAGTGATCGCCAATAATAGTTTTATTTGTGCATTAATATTTAACCAACATAGATTAAACAGGTTTAGGGTTAATCCTATTGATTGCATGTTAGTAAGAAAGCGCACATGAATACGATTAGAATAAAGTAGAGGTCTATTATTAGGGCAGGTTCAATCTTTTTTAGGTTGGATCTGTACCTTCATCTCCGAACTACCAGTCATGGTTCCAGACCTATTGGAGTTAACTATCTCCTGGATCGTTAAGGGGTGTAACCTTCACCTCGTGAACGGTTTACAAGTTCCTAAAACTTGTTGGCGAATCTTTTGCTCTAGCTTCCTTCCCTTTAGACGCCACCGTAATTTTAGTGTATGATCACAGTGGGGTTCAAGCTAGGGATAATAGTTGAAATATTCCCTACATAGGGTTTATGAGATTACTTGAAGAAGTGAGTAAAAGAATTAAGGAAAGTTTGGATATTAAGGTGATTATGTATCTTGAAATGGAAGGTATGTATGTCATGAAAAATAATAAGGAAATTAGAACATACTTACGCATATGAAATACTTAGAACATTTCGAGTCTCATCCACTCATTCTAAATCATTGCCAAAATAAATTTCAGGAATTGAAATAAAAATCCTCCCCAGTGGAGTCGCCAAAAAACTGTAGGAATATTTCAAGCCATCCCACACTTGAAATAAAGAACCTAGGAGTAAAAACACATGAAATACTTAAGCATGGTGGCGTCCAAAGGGAAAGAACCTACCCTAATAATAGGCCTCTACTTTATTCTACTCGTATTCATGTGCGTTTTCTGACTAACATGCAATTAATAGGTTAACCCTAAACCTGTTTAATCTATGTTGGTTGAATATTAATGCACAAATAAATCTATTATTTGCAATCACTTGAATTATAAACATAATAACCTAAACGAGATTATTAATTATCTTATTAAGCGTGATTCCAAGTACAAATTCCCTTTAAACATGCATAAAAGGTGTGATCAAGCAATAACAATAAATAAATCAAGCAACATAATCATAAATCATAATAACAATAATAATAATGACAATCATCATAATGTTAAAGCATAATATTATTAATAGCAAGATCATAGGCATGATACTAACAAGATTAATAACAAACCCTAGCATGTCACTAAACAATAAAGATCAAAGCTTTAGCCCTAACATGATACTAACATGCTATTAGGAAAGAATTTCGGGGTTTTCTGATGTCCTGCGGGAGAGTTACAATTCCGAGACTGGAACCGGACGCCTGTACCTGCAAAATAACGGAGACTCCTGAGAGCTCCGCCTCCAACGGTCAAGTTAGTACCTGATTAAGGAGTAATTAATACAGAAATTAAAGTAATAAGGTCTCTCCAGGTGAGAGTATTTAATGTAGGTAATCTGCTTTGCTAGCGAGATCAGCCGGTTATTAGTGTGTTCTGTCAATTATTCGGTCCCTGATTAATGAGGATTAATCGAGTATTTATAGCCTTGGGAAGCGTGCAACTCTCTAGGTTTAAGGTAAACCTAGGGCCGAACGGGCTTCTAGACTGAAATGGGCCTTGATGGCCGGTTGTCCCATTTGGCATGGGTGGACACGTGGCGTGTCTTAAGTGGTCCGTGGAGGACGCGTGGCGGAACCTGGTTGGTCCACTTGTCAAACGGCGCTTGGTGGATAAAAATCCCCTAATCATTTGCCCCTCACAGGTGGCACGCGACTGGTCACGTGTCGCCTGTGACAGGTGTCGCACGGTGACAGGCGACGGCCCGTTACAGGTGTCACCTTGCAGACGGCCGGGAGTCTCTCCCGCCCAAATTTGAATTCGGAGGCGACCCTTCGCCTTCTCATTTTGCCTATAAAAGGAAGTGCTGACTTCGGTCATTTTCACATTTGAGAATTTTTGCGAGAACATTCGGACCCCTGAACTTGCTCTGACATTTTCGGACTTTTTCTGCCTACCGCCTGTTCTGACAAGCCGACTGACCCGAACTTTCAGGACTTCATCAACTGTCATCCGTTCAGGTAACTCAGTTCTCTTACTCTTAATTTTCTTTTTATTTTTTGAAATGGCACCATGGAAGCACACGACACGCCCTAAGTTAGTGATCAGCCGGTCACCGGGGACGGCTGAATCTAGGACTAGGAGTGCCGCCTCCCCTTTTCTGGACCCCTCTTTGCCCTTTATACAAAGTCCAACTGAATCTGTGTCTATGCAGAACGTGATGGCCAGAACAAAAAAGACTGCTAGAATATCAAACTCAGACGGCTCCTCCCAAAGGGTACTCCTTAGCGAAACATCTGACCAGGCGCCAGATGTGGAACGAGGCGACTGTCAAGCTGACAGTTCTGAGAGAGGGACCAAGGTGTTCCCTTCTCATCTAACCGTGGACATGTCTAATTTACCTTCTGCTCCTTCTAAGGGAGAGGAGGCGGGCCCCTCTAGGAGAGGGGAGGAGTCGTCCTCTTCGGACTCGTCAGGGGACGAGTCCGATTCCAGCTCTTCTGACCATAGTTCTTCTGACTCAGAAGAAAAACATAACCGCCTACAAGAGGCGAGAAGTTCCCATGCAGTGGAGAAGGGGGATAATTGGGCAGAGCCGTCCGCCTCTTACAGAGAGGAAAACACCCCCTACTACTGCAGGGTGCCCCGGGGCCGGATCGCAACCATGCGAGACAACGTGGCGAGCTTTATTGCTAACCACAAAATGAGCCCGGAGTATTTACTGTTTGTGCCGGATCCAGAAGATACTGTCGTCTGGCCGGCTGGTACCAGCTATGGTGACGGCTGTTTTGGCTGCTATGTGGCGGCCATCAAAGCTGGTCTGCGCTTCCCATTACATCCGGCTGTTCAGCGGATTTTAGATGGGTATGATCTGGGGTTATGGCAGTTAGCCCCCAACTCTTGGGTAAACGTACTCGGCTATGTGGCCGGGTGCGAACTGAACGGGGTGGAGCCAAGTTTTGAGGCTTTCGCCCACATGAACTATCTCAGCCGGACCCCTAAGTCGGGAGGTACCGGCTGGTATCAACTAACAAGCCACAGGGGTTACCTCATGACGAGAGGTAAGGCAAACAAATGGAAGGATTGGCGGAACACCTTCCTTATTATCGAGAGTTCAGACACGGAGCTGAACAAACGTTTTAACAAGTGGAACAGGGATCCGCCTCTTCTTGCAGGCGGCCGCAGCATGCCGCCTGTTCCCCCAAAGGCTAAAAGAGAGATCCTAGACAAAGGACTCTTCAAAGTAGAGACTAGGGTGAACTCTACTTCAGGGGTACGAGAGCAAGTACCCCTACACTGCGTCCCGAGCTTCAAGTGGCTCTATGATGAGTACTTCTTGGCCGCCTGTGGCCTCGGCAGTCGGTGCTCTAGAGGTAGCCGGCCTGACGAATACTCTGTTTTCTCACGCCTTGTTTACTTGGGATTTTTACTAACTTTGCTGTTTATTTCTTTCAGCCGACGCCATGAGTAAAATAACAGCATCTAAGACTGCGGCGGCCATGCTGCGGGTTTCGCTAATGAAGCAGTCGTACGCCGACTCCCCCAGCAAGGAGGCACCCTTGGTAAGCTTTGAAAACTTCCCCTTTAAGTTGTATTATGCATATACTAACTCTTTTTGTTTTCAGTCTGGCACTCCAAGGGCTTCTTCCTCGCAACAGCCGGACCCCAAGGCCCGGAGAACGACTGTTGCAAGCTCTCCTGGGTCTTCCAGGAAAACAGTGGCGGCTGAGAAGCAGCCGGCCACTTCTTCAAAAACCCAGGCGGGGCCGCCTAGATGTATGGACACTTGCTTGTAAAAACTCACTCTTGCTTCCTTCTTGATTAGGTCTAACTTGTTTTTCCTTCTGCTTAATGCAGCCGGCCCCCAGGGACTTGACTTGGTTGAGGTAGCCAAGTCAATGGTTAAAGTAGTTCCTCCCTCTGACAGGGAGGCGGTCAAGGGTGCCGGCACCCTTGACCTCGATGGAATTTCGGGGATCCTAGCTGAGGTATACCCTTTTGAAGTTCCAGGACGCCTGTTAACCCTTTTGATTGGAAACTGACGCCTGTTTTTCCTTGTACTTAGGCCCTGCTCCGAGTCAACAGCCTTCGTAAGCCGATTGATCGGAAAAACAAAGAGGTAAAGGCCGCAAAGGCTATGGCCGCCTCCAGCTGTGATAAAGCAATGTTTCAAATTGCCCAAAATGAAGTACTGACCATTGATCTTCTTTATTATCAGGCGCAGGCGACCGCCGCTGTTCGGGCTCAGCTAGAGGCGGCCCAAAAGAAGGTTGACGAGCTGGAAGGGACCGTCACCAAACTTAAAGCCGAGCTGAAGCCCCTTCGTCAGAAAATGCACTCTTACGAAGCCATGGAGAAATCTTTGGCTAACGTAAAAGAACGCCTGGTGAACCAGGAGAAGAGTCTTACCCAAGAGCTCTCGGACAAGGCCGAGCAAGAGAAACAAGAGCTCGTCCGGGAGATGGTGGAAGACTCCGCCCAAATCCAACGCATGACCTGGGAACGACTGTTCCCCAGTGCCGACTTTGCCTCATGGGAAAGAACGTACCGCCAGTGTTCGGAAATATATAATCAACAGATCCTGGCGGCTGCTGAAGAAGAGGCGATGGACGTTGCGTTGGAGGAGGAAGAGCCTGTTGTGGCGCTTGTGCCACTTGGGGGAAAGGCATCAAAAGATGATGCAGCGAAGGCCGAGTCCAGCAAGAAGAGTGCTGACCAGGCGGCTGCTGCTGATACTGTACTGCCCCCTTCTTAAGCTTTAAGTATATTTTTTCTTTTCACGGCCTGCGTGCCGTTTGCTTTGTAATTACCCGGCCAGGGGGCCGGGGTTTTGAATATTCTGCTGGTCTTTTATGGCCGGCTCATTTTAATCAAATTTTTTGTTTTTGTTCAAATTTGTCTAAGTATTTGAAATTTGCTCACTAGACAGACTGTTGTGTATGGCCGAACGTTAAGACAGGTACAAATAGTAAGTATGCCGCCTATGCCCCTGGACGACTGGTTGTCTGTTTCCAGGATAGATGATCAGTCGGCCATTTAATCAATCGGTATTCGAACTCTTTATTCAATTTGACCAAGTAAATAGAATTACCAAGTAGCCAAGGAATTTAAGTAGGAAAACAAGCGGCGGGTACCGGTTGTTTCCCTTTATTGCCAATGTTGGCCTCTAATTTGTTATTTGTTAACCTAGCAAGAGTATTGGTTGAGAGCCTTTGTTTATTAAAAACAAGTGGACGACTCGTACCTTTTAGGCTCAGTACTAAGTTTGAGTGACTATTAAGTTAACATAGGAGTTACTTAGTCTTCGTCACAATCTTGATTGAGTAGTAAAGGTATCAGGCGGCGTAGGCTGGCTAGACCCCTTGATTTACCAATGTTTGTTGGCTATTTACTCAATAGGTTATCCAGTAGGAATAGGGGTTCGAGTGTCCTTGTTTGTATAAAACAGGCGGACGACTCAAACTTTTTAGGTTCCATACCAAATTTGAAGGAGTGACTATGAGTTAACTTTGGAGTTACTTCAGTCGCCGTCACTTTTGTTTGAGAAGTAGAGGTACCAGGCGGCGTAGGCCGGCTAGACCCCTTGATTCGCCAATGTTTGTTGGCTATTAACTCAATAGGTACCCCCTGCATTTATCCCAAGTAATACAGGCGGTCATCTGACTCAGATGTCAACTGCTACCACTGGTTTGGTTAGTGATAGAGTTATCCTTGTCTCAAAAACGGCTACGTGGTTGCCCTTTGGGACAGTCGTATAGGTGCCGTGTAATTAGTTTATAGAACAATGTTCCACCCAAAAGGGAGCTGCTCTCTGCGACGAATTTCATCCGAATGGATGCCGCCGGACGCCTGCTATAATGTTGGGACAGGTCGGATTAGTTTTTAAAAGTTAGATCAGTTGACTAGGCGCCTGGTCTGATCATTCGGCCGGTGGCCTTGGTAAGTTCTTGGTGAACGTAGGTGCTAAGTCAAAGAAGGGTAGCCGCCTGTTAGGCACAGGATCGGCCAGGCCCTAATCTTTTTAGCTAAGTATTGTGAGTAAAATACTCAATGGAGAGTAGCCGACTGTAAAGGTACAGACGGCATGCCCCTCTGATGATAGAGTGAAAAAACTCAATGGAGAGTAGCCGACTGTAAAGGAACAGACGGCATGCCCCTCTGAAGATAGAGTGAAAAAACTCAATGGAGAGTAGCCGACTGTAAAGGTACAGACGGCATGCCCCTCTGAAGATAGAGTGAAAAAACTCAATGGAGAGTAGCCGACTGTAAAGGTACAGACGGCATGCCCCTCGTAATACAAAATTGAATAGTAAGTGCCAACTTTATTAAGTAGCTCTTTACTTTACATCATTCAAAAGAAATATTTCTTAAGGTTATCTACATTCCAAGTTCGAGGCAACGGTTGTCCGTCTGGTGTTTCCAGACGGTAGGTACCGTCCCTGACTTCCGCATAGATTCGGTAGGGTCCTTCCCAGTTGGGAGTTAGTTTGCCAGACTCGTTAGCCCTACCAACTGCTTCCATTTTTCTAAGTACAAAGTCCCCTACTTTGAGTGGACGCCTGTGCACTTTTTTGTTGTATGATCTAGTCATTCTCAGGCGGTAGATTTCATGGCGCAAAACAGCATTGCCCCTCTTTTCAGGAAGTGAGTCTAATGCCAGGCGCATAGCTTCCCAGTTTGCCTCTTCGTCATATAGCATTACTCGAAGAGTCGGCTCGTAGTGTTCTATTGGAAGAACAGCTTCTGCACCATAAGTTAGGAGGAATGGAGTTTCTCCAGTCGCCCCTTTTTCAGTCGTCCTAATGGCCCAAAGAACATGTGGTAGTTCATCTGCCCATAGGCCGCCTGCTCGTTCAATTTTTTTCTTGAGACCGTCTGAGATGATTTTATTAAAGGCTTCTACCTGGCCGTTTGCTTGTGGACGGCCGACAGATGCAAAGTAATGTCCAATTCCTTGGTCTCCCAACCAGCTTTTGAGAACAGGCGTCTCAAATTGGGGACCATTATCAAAAACCATAGACATGGGAACCCCGAACCGAGTGATGACGTTTTTCCAAATGAATGAAATTACATCTTTCGTCTTGATTCCCTTTACAGCCTCCGCCTCTACCCATTTAGTGAAGTAGTCAACGGCAACAAGTATATACCTTCTGCCGCCTGTAGCAGGCGTATATGGACCCAGAATGTCCATGCCCCACTTAGCAAACGGTAGTGGGCTGTGAATGGTAGTGAGGTCAGTAGCCGGACGGTGAATTAATTTGCCAAACCTTTGGCACTTGTCACATTTTTTCACCATCTCCATTGCATCTGCTTCCAAAGTAGGCCAAAAGTAGCCCTGCCGCCTTGCCCTTTGAGCAAGCATCCTACCACCTATATGGGAAGCACAGAAACCAGAGTGAAGATCATCTAGTATCTCTCGTCCCTTTTCAGGAGTAACACACTTTAAGAAGGGTTGAAGGTGCCCCCTCTTGTGCAGTTCCCCCTGTATCATTTCAAAACAGGAGGCTCGTTTTTTCAGTGATGCCGCCTGTTGAGGATCATCCGGCAGTGTACCGTTTGTCAGATATGCCCTGATTGAATCCATCCAGGTTGAGCTTCTGTCTAGAATTCCAATAGGATTTTCCTCGATGCTTCTCTTCTCCATTACTTCCCAAAACACAGTTCGAGGAGTATCGGAGGAGGCGGCTGATGCTAATTTCGAGAGTGCATCTGCCTGGTTGTTTTCTGATCTCGGTACTTGGATCAGATGGAAATCCTCAAGGGAGCCGACTGCTTGTCGGACCGCCTGTAAATATTTGATCATGGCCGGATGTGTTGCTTCGTATTCGCCATTGTACTGACTCACTATCAGTTGTGAATCAGAACAGGCGTCTATTTTCCTTGCCCCGGCCGCCTTACACATGCGGATCCCGGCTAGTAAAGCTTCATATTCTGCCTCATTGTTTGAAGCCTGGAAACTGAAGCGTAGAGCATACTCGAACCTGTCGCCCTCTGGAGATTGACATACGACGCCTGCTCCACAACCGTTTGAAGTAGAGCTTCCGTCCACATATACCTTCCAGACTTGGTCTGGAACTTGAGAGTCAGGAGGACGAGTCATCTCTACAATAAAGTCAGCAAAGGCTTGCCCCTTCACTGCTTTTCTAGGCTCGAAAGTAACTTCGAGACTCTGCATTTCTATGGCCCATTTGATCATTCGTCCGGAGGACTCCATGGTGGTAAGGGGCCGTTTGATCGGTTGGTCGGTATACACGACGACTGCATGTGCCAGAAAGTAGGGCTTCAATTTTTTAACAGCCATGAAGGGTGCAAGACCAAATTTCTCCACTAGGGGATACCTCAACTCGGCATTTTTCAGTACGTGACTGACAAAGTAGACCGGAAGTTGACAGCCGTCCCTTTCAGCAAGGAGCACCGCGCTTAACGCATGATCAGAGACGGCCAGGTACATGTAGAGATTTTCTTTGGGCAAAGGGCTGACCAGCCTTGGCAAGGAATGCAAGTGAACCTTTAATTTCTGGAAGGCGGCCTCAGCATCCGGCCCCCATTCAAACCTTGCCTTTTTCTTAATTGCCTGGAAAAAGTATAGGCATTTGTCGCCTGATCGGCTTAGAAATCTTCCCAAGGCCGCCAGACAACCTGTTAACTTCTGAACCTCTCGGACGGTACGAGGCGACTGCATGTCAACGACCGCCTGTACCTTCTCAGGGTTCGCCTCTATTCCTCTCTGGTTGATAAGGAATCCGAGAAATTTCCCAGACTCAACTCCAAATACACATTTCTTGGGATTGAGCATGACATGGTGCCGCCTGAGTGTGGCGAAAGTTTCTCGGAGGTCCGTCAGATGATCTTTCTGAAGTTTAGTCTTAACAATCATATCATCAATGTATGCCTCGACGTTTCTCCCAATCTGATCAAAGAACACTGTGTTTATCATTCGTTGGAATGTAGCCGGGGCATTCTTAAGACCAAACGGCATGACCGTATAACAGTATAATCCCTGATCAGTGACGAAGGCCGTCTTCTCCTGATCTTTCTTCCACAAAGGAATTTGATGAAAACCAGAATAGGCGTCCATAAAACTCATCAAGGCATGGCCGGCTGTTGAGTCGACCAGGTTATCAATTTTGGGCAGAGGGTAACTGTCTTTGGGGCACGCCTTGTTCAAGTCTGTGTAATCTACACACATTCGCCAGGTGCCATTCGGCTTTTTAACAAGTACCACATTTGCAACCCAATCTGGGAAGTAACATTGCCGAATGAACCCTGCATCAAGTAATTTTTTGACTTCGGCGGCGGCCGCCTGACCTCTTTCTTCACCATGGTTCCGCTTCTTTTGCCGTACCGGCTTCTTTTTCGGATCCACAGCGAGTTTGTGTACTGCCAGATCAGGACTAATGCCTGGCATTTCATGGACTTCAAATGCAAAGATGTCCTTGTATTCTTTCAACAGGTTGTGAAAGTCATCACCAAGGTTTCTCAGAGCAGTCGTCCCAACTTTGACTGTTCGGTCAGGGCGGGAGTCGTCTAATATCAGGTCCGTATGCTCACCAGCCGGCTGAGGGCGGAACTCATCCGGCCGGTCCTCTGCCAATGATTGCTATTTTCTTGCCTTTCTGGCGGACTCTGTCTGGGACGCCTTTCTTTTTCTGTCGCCTGTTTCTTGAACAGGCGCACTTTCCTTGACATTGTCAAGGTCTGTTTTTTCTCCACTTGACCCAGTGGCCTTAGCAGTGGGTTTGACATCCGAGAGATAGCACTCTCGGGCCATCCTCTGATCTCCCCTTAGGGAGCCGACTGTTCCATTGTCCCTTTCAAACTTAAGCAGCATAAGTGACGGGATTATAACAGCCTTGGCACTATTCAGGGTTGGGCGACCCAGAATCATGTTGTAGGCAGAGAGTTCCTCTACAACTAGGAATCGGACTACCATGTGTCGTCCTTCCCCTTTTTCGCCCAGGCGGACAGGTAGATCAACTCGTCCCAGTGGGTGGACGACTCCTCCTCCAAACCCTATTAAAGGGTGGGAGGCCGGATGTATGCAGTCCGTCTGATATTTCAGTTTTGACAGACATTTGCTGCTGATGAGATCTGAAGAGCTCCCAGTATCTATGAGGATTCGACCAACTCTCTGGTTGGCCACTTTACATTCAATAACGAGAGGGTCGTCATGCGGCCCCCTTATTCCTCCTAGATCCTCTTCAGTGATGACAATCTCAGGAAATGTATATTTGGACGGTCGTTCTTGGTGAACGGAATTTACATCTATCCGCCTTATATTATCTTTGTTGCCCCTAATAGTGGGGCCGCCTCCTGAGAAGCCGCCTGCAATGGTGTAGACGACTGCATCATCTGTATCGGAACTGTCGGCCTGTTGATTCTTTTTGGCCGACTGCTTTTTTGAGGAAGTATTCCCCGTAGATTTCTTGACATAAGTGTCAAGATCACCTTGATCAGCCAAGCGGTCTAGGTACCGCATGAGACTAATGCAGTCATTGGTGTGATGACCAATGTCATCATGATAAGCACAGATTTTGTCTTGGTTCCGGTTGCTCGCAGAACCCTTCATGGGGAGCGGTTTCTCAATTGAGAGCCGTCCCTTTATTTCTTTTAGGATAAACTGGTTATCCTTGTTAAACACATACTTTGGGGAGTATGGTTTGAATTCCTTTTTCTTCTTGGCCGGCTGTTTAGAGGAATCAGCCGCCCAGACCCCTTTTCTTTTTTCATCTTTGTTGGACGACTGTTTCTGTCGTCCTTCTCTATTGTCGAACCTCTTCCCGTCCGACTGTTTCATTGTACACAGATCAGTCGCCTGTATATAGGCTTCTGCTTCAATCAAGGCCTCTTGAAGAGTCGCCACCCTTTTTCGAACTAAATCAAATTTGAAGGTAGACCCGTCTTTGAGACCTCTAAAAAAGTCAGTATAAGCTACCTCATCCGGTAACCCTTGAATCTGTATTCTCATCAGGTTGAACCGCCTGATGTAGGAACGAAGCCCCTCCTTTTCACCCTGCTGAATTGTTCCCAAATCAAGGGTCGTTTTCTTCGCAGGGATGTTCATTGCAAAGTTGGAGGCAAATAAGTAAGCAAGCGTCCTGAAACTGTTTACACAACCAGTCGGCAGGTTGCCGAACCATTGCTGTGCAATTCCCTTGAGAGTTGCTGGGAAACACTTGCACCAAGTGGGATCATCCAACCCTTGAAGGTACATCAGGTTGGTGAATGCCATCAGATGGTCTTCTGGGTTAGTAGTGCCATCATAGGCGCCTACTAAAACATTTTTTACTTTGGCCGGCTGAGCGGCTTCAGTAATTTCCTTGGAGAAGGCCGACGGCTGTTCACCAAGTCTAAGCAGCCGTAGCTGCCAGTCCATAGGTTGGACGTTTTTTGCTGCAGGTCCACCAAATGGAGGTGGCTGCATAAAATATTGTTGTTGCGGCACAAATGGCAAATTTGGTACCGCCTGCGCACTATGAAAGCCAGACTGACGGGAGGTGCCGCCTGACTGATTCTCATGGTACGACTGAGTTGGCCTCATCGAGGCATTTCGCAAACTGTCCTGAAAATTTGAAGTAGAAGCCGACTCTGATAATCGGTCACTCTTCTTCTGCTCTAGCAGGTGCCGAGCATCTGTGAACGTTTGCTTTGACCCATCCGCCTGAATATGACGAACCGGTTTCCTATTTCCCGTAGGATAACGGAGTTTTGTGAAATCAAGAGCAGACGGCTCCCGCTTCTTAGATTTAGGATGGGGAGTCGCCTCTCGCCCTTGAACTGGCTTCCTCTTCAGTGAAGTGGAAGGTTTTTTGGCCGCCTGCTCTTTGACTGAAGCAGGCGGTTTTTTATTGATCAACTCTTGGATCTCTCCCTTGAATCCCCTCATGAAGGTCATGAGTTCGTTCCTTGTGATCGGAGCAGACCCATCAGTCGGCTGTTGCCGAGCAAGCGGTGCGCCTGCTGGCTCGCTTCCTGTTTGAAGATACTCCCGTTCCCTTATTTCAGTATGACGGGTACGGCGGGCCCTTAGGGTCCCGTCTGGAGCTGTATGAGTTTCAACTTCAAATTCACTTTCGGTATCATGGTCCGACTGAACTTGAGGGTCGTCTAGGGGACGCCTCTCTTCTGGGGTCGGTACAGACTTGGATGCCATCTCTGAAGTACTCTCCCCACAGACGGCGCCAAATGTTTCGGGGTTTTCTGATGTCCTGCGGGAGAGTTACAATTCCGAGACTGGAACCGGACGCCTGTACCTGCAAAATAACGGAGACTCCTGAGAGCTCCGCCTCCAACGGTCAAGTTAGTACCTGATTAAGGAGTAATTAATACAGAAATTAAAGTAATAAGGTCTCTCCAGGTGAGAGTATTTAATGTAGGTAATCTGCTTTGCTAGCGAGATCAGCCGGTTATTAGTGTGTTCTGTCAATTATTCGGTCCCTGATTAATGAGGATTAATCGAGTATTTATAGCCTTGGGAAGCGTGCAACTCTCTAGGTTTAAGGTAAACCTAGGGCCGAACGGGCTTCTAGACTGAAATGGGCCTTGATGGCCGGTTGTCCCATTTGGCATGGGTGGACACGTGGCGTGTCTTAAGTGGTCCGTGGAGGACGCGTGGCGGAACCTGGTTGGTCCACTTGTCAAACGGCGCTTGGTGGATAAAAATCCCCTAATCAGAAGCATTATAACAATCATACAAAATATTAGAAATTTTAGTTATCCTTAAACATGATACTAGGAAGCAATAAAACATCTTTACATGATATTAGGAATCAAAATAACAATCTAAGCATGATTCCTATATCAAAAGATTCAATAAAGAAATTAAATTACTTAATTGGATGCCTCAAATCTCTTTCTAATAACAAAATACACACGTTAGTAACTTCAATATAACATCAAACAATTAAATTAAATAATTGAAATAGAGATTTGGGACCAAACCCTCAGAAATATCAAACCTTTCACATATAGGGCGAAAGCAACTTCGAACTTGGCTAGGTGTGTCTAGTGCTAATATATGAGGAAATGTGTTTGTAAAAGGTTAGGCTAAAAAGAGGGAGAGAGAATAAGCTTTAACTTAGAGAGAGAAGAGAATTAGAGAATTCTGGTTGAGGGTTGATGATTGAAAATGGAGGTCCATGGACCCTATTTATAAGAAAATAGTCCAGAATTGATAAAAAAAGAATCAGAGTTCGAAAAGAAATAAAACAACCCTCTGTCGCCAACGACAGAGCTCGTTGCCATGCGAAGAATCTGTCGTCAGGCGGTGCAAGACAGTTTTTGCGGATTTTGTTTTTATCATATCTTTTGATCCAGAAGTCCAAATAAGTCATATAATATTTTGTTGGAAAGCTCTTGATGTCTAATTTCTAACCCAATTAGAATCAGATTAAAATTTTTGTAGATAAAAAAATATGGCCGAAATAGTGGAAGGGTATTAGTTTTGGATAGAGTTTCGTATACCATTCATATCTTTTTCGTTATATCGGAAATAATATTATAATATATCATTGGAAAGATAATTTCAAGATCTATCTAACCATATAAGATTTTGATAAAGATTATGAGGCACAAAAATAATATCTACCTGTCTTTGAACATCTTTCAATTTGAATAAAATTAGGATTTATAAAAAGGAAAGTTTTATTCAATTTGAAACTCTTTGATTTTATCTTTTCAAAAACGATAATTAAGATATTTTAGAAACTTATGGAAGTTTATAATTAATTCTAATTAGTTTAGGAATAAGATTAAACCTTCGGACCCTCCACATGATCATTGGATCGTAGGTAAAATCCGGTTTGGGCACAGTTTAGTATTTTGGCCATAACTTCCTCATTATTTTTCGGAATTGGGTTTATAATATATCGTTGGAAAGGTATTTTCAAGCCCTATCCAACTACACTATTATTGGACCCATATCATGGACCAAACTAAACTGGAATGCAATTTTTTCATAAATAGGGTAAGAAAAGAAATATTTTCAAAAACAGAAAGAACAGATATTTTAATAAAAACATTCTCATCACTAGATTTTTCACACTTTCGCTTTGTTCGATAATCAATGACATGAAAGTTATTCATCACTGGGTTTGGTTTTAGGGAGACACATTTGGGTGTCTACAGTTTGTTAATAATCTTGTTAGTATCATGCCTAGCTAGGATCTTGCTATTAATATTATGCTTTTACTTGATTAATATAATTATAATTATTATTATGATGATTATGATTATATTTTGGTTGATTTTCATTTACTTATTGTTATTGCTTGATCACGCCTTTTATGCATGTTTAAAGGGAATTTGTACTTGTAATCACGCTTAATAGGATAATTAATAATCTTGTTAGGGCTAACATGATTATAATTCAAGTGATCGCCAATAATAGTTTTGTTTGTGCATTAATATTCAACCAACATGGATTAAACAGGTTTAGGGCTAAACCTATTGATTGCATGTTAGTCAGAAAGCGCACATGAATACGAGAATAATAAAGTAGAGGCCTATTTTTAGGGCGTGTTCTTTCTCTTTTAGATTGGATTCGTACCCTCATCCCCGAACACCAGTCATGGTACCAGACCTATTGGAGTTAATGATCTCCTGGATCGTTAAGGGGTGTAACCTTCACCCTATGAACGGTTTACGAGTTCCTAAAACTTGTTGGCGACTCTTTTGCTCTAGCTTCCTTCCCTTTGGACGCCACCATACTTAAGTGTATGATCACAGTGAGGTTCGAGTTTGGGATAATGCTTGAAATATTCCCTACAGTCCCCCTAATAGATTTGGTCACTACTAGCCCCCCACATGCTTCTTTGCAGCGTAGTGTTAATGAGATGTGGGATGAGAACAAGGGTTGGATTTTTGAACATTTTGCTACTTATTTTCCAACTGATGTTCTAAAACTTATCCAATCTCATGAATTAGTGGCGGATGATGACGCGGTGGATAGTATCTATAGGAATGGATCTCCCTCCAGGGGACTTACAATAAATTCAGCCCTGCATATTATCAGGATAACAAGAGAAGATGATTCCAACTCTGACTTGAAGTGGGATAAAATCTGGAAACTCAAAGCTCCTCAAAGAATTCAATTATGGCTGGCTTGTTGTGAAAAATTAATGACGAATTATAATACATTCCTAAGACACTTAACGCATGATCCGAGGTGTTTGATGTGCGGTTAGGTTGAGGAGAATATTAATCACGTCCTACGCGATTTCCTACTGCGCGTTTGGTTTGGCGCAAGCTTGGAAACGATGGGGATTCAAACTTGAATAGTACTTCGTTTAAGGACTGGATCATAATGAATTTGACTCCTTCTGTTTAACAAGAGCAAGAAGATTGGCCTGTGATTTTTGTTACCACCTGCTGGTGGTTGTGGAGGTGGCGCAATGAAAGATGCTTTGAGAGATAACCAGCAATCCCAGTTGAACAAGTGAGCTTTATAATGGCTTGGGTTGGTGATATTCGTAGGGCTTTTGAAGACAATATATTCCTCAATCAGAATAGGAATCACAAACGGGTTGAGGTTCCCATCCAATGGACTTATCCCCGCGAAGGTGGGGTTAGGCTTAAAACCGATGGCGCTTCTAAAGGTAATCCAGGACCTTCTGGATCAGGGGGAGTGATTCGAGGTCACCGAGGCAAGTTGTTCCAAATGTTTGCCATGAATTGTGGCATGTGTTCTAATACAAAGGCTAAGTTATTGGGTTTGATGCGTGGGCTAGCGGTGGCATGGAACAACGGTCATCGAAAGGTTCAAGTCACGGTTGACTCTAAGGTTAATATGCATATGTTGGTTGACCCTACTCCAACCAAATCTCCATTTATACATCTCATACAAAAATATAAGTCTCTCATTGCTAATCGTGATTGGGAGATTACAATTGGACATTGCTACAGAGAGGCTAACCGTGTGGCAGACTAGCTAGCTAACTTTGGAGTAACGTCGGTGGAAAAAATAGTCTTCTTTGAGGCGGTCCCGAAGGATCTTCGAACCATTTTGTTGGAGGATTTGCGGAGAATGTCGATGATGAGGATGGTCCCTTCGGAGTCTTGATCGTAGCAGTTTGTTTAGAATAAAGAGCTTTTGCTCTACTTAGTTTTTTGTTTTGTTTTGTGCTGTTTTCATTTTGTTTTTTACTTTGTAGTTCATTTTCTTTTTTGCTTCTAGCTTGTAGTTTCTTCCTTATTTTGGGGCTTGCCCTTCAGTTTCACCAAAAAAAAATAAGATTCATCTTTATTTTAGTTACCATATTTATAATTTTTATATCTTTTTATATGTAGCTTAAATTATGTAATTACAATATAGCATTGAAAATCGTATGTACAAAAAAAATAGGAATAGAAAAAATGGAGGGAGTTTTCCACGAAAAAAGCGAAGGGAGTAGTAACTTTGGAGTTATAAAAATTAAAATTGATTACGAAAAAAGGCGACATTTAACACAAAATACTTCCTTCGTATTTTAATAAGTGTTACAATTAACCAAACACGCACGCTGAGATACAATTTTGACCATTAATTTATCTCATCATGTGTTAATAAAATTGTAGGAAAATTCATATTATGAAGGTATACATTATAACGAATCCAAAAATGTATTATACACTATCATTTGTTTTTTATATATCAGTGAATTAATCAAGTCAAAACCATTATGTCAATAGTGAAAAAAGTCAAACTATAACACTTATTAAAACACGGGGGAGTATAAAAAATTAGAGAAAAAAAAATTTAATTTAATTAGGTAATTTTTCCTTTACGATCACATTTTTATAGCACAAATTGTATAAATTTCCATCATTAAATATTATTAGTAGTATAAAATAAATAGATGATCCTCGGGCAAATGCTCGGTGTTTCGGGGATTTTTGTGCCCTCGGAGAGTTACGTGCTTACATCACCAAGACTGGATTCCGATGCCTATACCAGCAAAACAATGGAGACTCTGTTTGATAGGAGCTCCACCTCCAAAGATCAAGTTAGAACGTGTTCGGAGAATGTAAAAAGGTGCGGAAAAGATAAAGTGAGATCTTCTTGGATTCCGAGATTCGGTGTTTTCTCTAATGTGAGAGAATTCAGTGTTTGTAATAAATGAACGTGCCCTCTAAAAATGGGGGAATCTCCCTATTTATAGGATCATTGGAAAATATGCCCTCTCTTAGGTCACTCTAACCTAGATTTGGTAGGTTGTGCCGTTTTACAGCTTTCTCGGGAATTAGGCTCTAAAGGCCGCCTTTTCCCTTCTGATTGAGAGTGCCACATGTTAACTGGTAAGTGGTCCTTATTGGACTTGTCTTGGGATGACATGTGTCCCATTCTGATTAGGCCACGTAACATGCGTATTTTTATACAAATCATTTACCCCTCATAAGGGTGACATGGCGTGCCACGTTGCGCCTGTGACACATGTCATTCTGGAATTGGTAAATGGTTTTTAACTGTTCACCTTCTAGGAAATTGTGGGGATGCTCACGTTTTTACCCCTCTATTAATAGACATTACCCCCCCCCCCTTTCCTCCCTCATCTTTAACATTTTGAAAATTCTAGAGAGAGAAAAAGAGAAAGTTCTAGAGAGAGAAACTATGATCACCGCATGCATTAGTTTTCTCAAAAACATTCGTGTGCTATTTTCGTTGACGCAGTCGGTCAGCGCTTGAGACCCTTGCTTCGACAAACTATATTAATGTAACCGTCTCTGCCATTCTCAGCTCTTTCAAGCTTTTACCATTTATATATATACTATTTAATAAATGGATTCACCATCAGCACAAAAGGCATAACCTAGGTTAGTAGTCAGCGGTCTCTTGGTACGGATGAGTTTAGGACTAGGGGTGTCGTCTCTAGGTGTTTAGATCTGCCTTTCTTAGCCCCGAATCTGGCCGTCTCTGTGCCTGTGTAAGACAAAATGGCTTGGATAAAACAAATGGCTCGAAAGCCAAGACATAGAAGGGGCACTTTAAAAGTGTCGTATGATGAGGTCACGCCGGTTGAGGAATATGATATGCCAGATGAGCAAGAGGTAGAGTCCCCTCCGAGCGCACCCTCTATTCCTAGTGATGGAATCTTAGATGAGTCAGACTAGGGAGACGGTGAAGAGCTTGTCTCTACTGCTAGCTCTCAAAGTTAATATGAGTATGAAGATGGCGAAGAGGCCGCCCAACGATCCGACTCAGAGGAGTCAAGCTCACTACAGGCGGATGCTGACTGTGAGGAAGATGAGGCGGCTAATGGGTTGTCTATGACTAATCCGATTGAGACGCACATTTCTACTAGAGATAGGATTATCCTGGAAGCCAGCTTTCCAAATTTTGTAGATAAATGCCCCATGGGGGATAAATGGGAAATAATTGTGCCACTTATGGAGGTGACGGTCATCTGAGAGGACGATATCGATCATGCCGAAAATTACTTCGGCTACTACGAGGCGGCTTTCAAAGTCAGCCTTTGCTTCCCCTTTCACAATGGAATTAAAGCCATCTTAAAAGGGTTATGAGCTAGGCGTATGGAAATTCACACCCAATTCGTGGGTGAACATACTAAGCTATATTTCCGCTTGCAAGATGTAGAACACAATGCCTATCTTTGAGGCATTTACGCATATGCACTACCTTAGTCATGCCCCAAGCGGCTGGAAGGCGTTGTACACTTTGACCACACATCAGGAGTATATGGTGACATTAGACAAGCCGTCCAAGTGGAGCAATTGGAAGAACAAGTTCTACTTGGTTTCCTCCCCATCCCTTCGTCATAATCACTTCCTCCGCCGGTATAATAAGAAGTCGACTCTCTTAGAGAAGAAATGTGCCCTGTAGGACTTTAGATACTCTAAGCGGAATTGCATGAATCATATTCATCAGCATCTAATAACCAAGATCATTGCATAACACATAAAGAACACATAATTGTATCTTTAAAGTGTGATTTCACATGTGATCGAGTAAGAACAATGAGAGATAAAGAACCCCAAGTGTGATTCCTCTACTTGGTCCATAGGCACAAATTAAACTTCTACTAATGTCAGTTAGTTGTGACTAAACGCTTCAATCAACCTTCTATGGAGAATAGAGACAAAATAACCATGAACCACCATGACAAACACAACGAGCCACCATCGAGGGGCGCTGGTCGTACAAACGTGAGAAAGAGACGGGAGGGTCTTGAGGAGAAAGAGAGAAAAGGGAGTTTAGGGTTTTTGAGAAAACTAGTTGCCTTGTTTCACAATTTACTGACTATTAATTTTGTAATTCAACCTTAGTCATGGATCTTATTTATAAATCATATCTCTAAATAAGAGTCCATGTCAAGCTCAAATACCTTTTCCTAATCAAACTACTCTTACCCAACACTCTACATGGTATGTCATAATCTCATGAGGCCCATTAATGGGCCTCTTACTTGTTTAACCCAATACACTTGTTGTGTGACCTCATATGATCCATTCTATTGGGATTTGGACTATTTGACTAACCCAAAGATCATTGATCATATCTAGCAACAGACAATGACAACCCAAAAAAAAAAAGAATTTATTATCTCCATTATAGTGATCCTTAATATATTTAGTAATTGCACTTATCGAAAACATAATTCCTTCATGCCCTTCCACATATTCCTGCAAGGGCTTAGTCGGAGATAATGGAGCCGAAATTCTTCAAAACAACCACCATTAGGGTTGTACAAAGTTTGGTCTGGACCGTAACCAAACCAGACCAAACCGCATTTTAGCGGTTTGGTTTGGTTTACGGTTTAGAAAAATACGGTTTGGTTTCGATTTTTTGGAAAGTACGGTTTGCGGTTTGGTTTGGTTTTTCAAAAATTATAAACCAAACCAAACCGTAAACCAATAAACCGCATTTTAATATTTATATAATTTCTAAATAAATTAAAATATTTATTATATATTATTAAAAATAAATAAAAAAAAGAAAAATTATGAGAAGACTATACGGTCAGTATACTACTATACTCTATACTCATTATCAAATAGTTATTATATATTATGTATTATTTTTATTATGTGTGATTGTGTTAGCACTTAGCACTTGATTAGTTTGTTGTTATTTTGATTAAAACTTTGTAGTATTATTTAATCCCTTTGCCCTAATTATTTGAACTTTATTACAAATTTATTAATATTAGACAATTTTTAGGAAAAAATGTCGTCTCATCATAAACCGCAAACCAAACCGCATTATTACGGTTTGGTTTGGTTTGGTTTGGTTTCAATACTAATATGGTTTGGTTTGGTTTGGAAAATTGACCAAACCGTATTTTGCGGTTTGGTTTGATTTAGACTCAAACCGCATTAAACCAGACCATGTTCACCCCTAACCACCATGCCCTTAGACGATAGCACAGAATTAATTGTGTGCCAAAGAACTGGATACCCCATGCGTATTGGCTCAAAGATGAGGCTTTCCTCTCCGCCTGTGGTCATAGTACCATGTTTGAGAGACGTATGTTGACCATTTAATTGGCATTCAGATGTCGCTTCTATTATCTGTGATTTATTCTTTATCTAATCAACCGGTTTCTTTTTGCAAAAAAAGGTTTAGAAATGGTTGGCGCTGCGAGGACGCCTTCTAGGCTAGCAGCCTAGATTCGGAAGGATTATCTTGAAGAGAAGAAGGCCCAACTGGCGGCCAAGAATGATTGAGTAAGATCCGCTTGTACTTTTTATCTTGCATAAACTTTTATCGTCATCAAACGGCTTTTTATCGGCTATAGCCCCTGTGTTCCACTTTCAGAGTAGAAACAAGGTTATTCCAAGGTCCATCACCAAGATGCTCAAGCGGAAAGCTGATGAGCCTTGAAAGACTTCCTCCAAAGTAAGGAAAGCTTAGCCAACACAGATGACATCTTCTATGCCGCCTGTACAAGACCGATCGACCACTAGAGGAAAAATCCTGAAAGGTCTCAGTCTTAGCGCTGAGTTGGCTGGCAAGGAATCGGACGTCCCCCCAAGACGTCAAAGAGTGGAAAGCCACTCGATGCTACATCCGGTTCTACAACGGATATAGGTGTAGAGACCCCTTAGCCAGAAACTCAAGTTATAACTGACTACTTTGAACTCCCATGGTCGCTTGACTATATGCGATTCAAATCTCAAGCTACCCAATCGGGAGATTTGTCCAACAGCCGACACAATATAGGTGTTGCTTATGCCGCTATTTCACCACATCCTTCTTATGGTGCAGATGCTACTCTAAGATTACCGGACCTCTAGCATTATTCCAAGCGGATGCTGAGCCTCACTCGGTTAAAGAAGGACAAGATTCCAAGGTTGCATCAATTCAACATAAACCGCATCTCCGCCCTTCTACCTGATGTAGCTTAGCTTCTTTCAAATGTCCCTTTTTTTATCAGTACATCAACTAACCTATCTTTTTGCCGATTGTGTTCTGCAGGCTATGCTGAATGTAGACGGGATCAAAACCCCGCTTAACAAGAAACATGAGAAGGTAAGAGAAGTCAATAAACTGGCGAACAATGCCATTAACTCTGCTTAATATCGAAACAATATGAATGATATTAAGACTAAAGCCAAAGAGATGAAAATAAGAGGAGCTGGTTAAAGAGCTCACTGCTGCCGTTGAGACAGCCAATAACAACGCTTTGGCCTTCAGCTTGAGCTTAAAAATGCCAAGTCAGATCTCAAGGAACTGGAAGAGGTTGAAAAAAATACCAAGCTTTAGACAAATGTTGGCATGCTCAAGGATAAGATGGTCCAGATGTGGAACAATCACATGGATGAGCTCACAAAGGAGCACGATCGACTGGTTTTGGAGAATGAGAGAGACAACGAAGAACGCATGAAAATGGCATGGTAACTCATCCATCCGGAAGCCGAGTGGGAATTCTTCAATCAGAGATACAAGTATGCCACTAAGGTATACGATGCACAGGCCCTAGGCAGCAGACCCAACATGATTAGGTTTCTCTTTCAGCCATGAGTTGTCTATATTTCCGGCCTGCTTGCCGAGTATTTTGGATGTAATTTTAACAATATTTTTATATTTCGGATGTAGATCTGGTATGACCATTACTTTCTCGACCTTTGGATCGGGTTTTATTTTATAAAATGGCCGATTGAGTCTATTTGCTCAATTTTTGCATTATATATATATATATATATATATATATATATATATATATATATATATATATATATTTCGATTTTGCCTAACTTGTAAATTGTGTGCGGCAACTAACAAACCGACTAGCTTTATGACCCTAGGCGGCTATTTGGTTGGTTTCAAAAACTTAATTGATTGATTTAGAAATTTTTGATACTTTTAAGAGTATGATGAGTTCCTTGGTCAATCAATCACTATTGTGATTGCCTCAAACCAAGTACACAATCGTCTAAGATTCAGACGGTTAAAAGCCTAGCACCTAGGCGATTTTAGAAATTACTTAGTCTACTGGACTAAGGAAATCTTTTTTAACCGTCTGGGGTACTTGTAATCTATTTATATATTCAAGCGTTTTTTGCCCCATTGGGAGAACTTTTTAGGTATACATATAATCCAAGTTGGAATAAGGTTTGATTACCGTCTAGTGTCAATTAGACACACTACACGGTTTTATTACACCGTCTAAGTTCCTTTTTGTTTACTATAGGTAAAAAGGTTGTGAGTATGCCTTGTTAGGTTCTAATCAGTCTTTTCCATTTGCGATTATTTTATAGAGCAATGTACCACCCGGATAGGAGATGCTCTGTGCGATGAATTCACCCAAATGGGCGTCGTCGGATGTCGTATTCATGTTGGAGTAGACGGTTGGTTTAGATTTGGCCGTCTACACATTGCGCAGACGATGTTCCCATTGGGAGACGTATCTAATAAAGCATAAAATAATTAGCAATGAAAACAAAAGGCAATTTCTTTTATTAATAGGCTTTTCATTTACAAAAAATTTACAAGTCTTAGAAGTAGTACTTTTTTAAGTTATCTACATACCAAGTTTTGGGCCACATGAGTTTCTAAGCGGT
Source organism: Chenopodium quinoa (assembly GCF_001683475.1). Taxonomy (NCBI): domain Eukaryota; kingdom Viridiplantae; phylum Streptophyta; class Magnoliopsida; order Caryophyllales; family Amaranthaceae; genus Chenopodium; species Chenopodium quinoa. Next base: position 204,297 of record NW_018744926.1, read on the forward strand.
AGGTGCCACCTCTTAATTCTTCATTGATATGGTAAAGGCCTTCCTAATTGGGTGTTAGCTTTCCTTACTCATTGGACCTGTCGGTTGCCTCTATTTACCGTAACACAAAGTCCCCTACTTTTAAGGGTCGTTTATATACTTTTTTTTGTAGACTCTTGTCATTCTCAGACGGTAGATCTCATAACGCAAGGCGGCATTGTCGCTACGCTCTGGTAGTGAGTTTTATGCTAGCCACATAGCCTCCCTGTTTGGCTCTTCATCATACAACATGACTCAAAGAGTCGGCTCATAGTGTTTGACGGGCAAGACGGCTTCATCACCGTACACCATAAGGAATAGGGTCTCACCACTTGCCCCTTTTTATGTTGTTCTAATGGCCCATAGGATGTGAGTTAACTCTTTATCCTATAAACCTCCATCTCTTTCAATTTTCTTCTTTATGTCGTTTGAGATCAATTTGTTGAAGGCTTTAACTTGGCCATTTGCTTGGGGTCGGCCGACTAATGCAAAACAATGTGAGATCCCTTTATCTCCTAACCAATTTTTGAGGGTAAGTGTCTCAAACCGAGGGTCATTGTAAAAAACCCATAAACATAGGTACCCCAAATCGGGTGATGATGTTCTTTTAGATGAAAGAGATGACATATTTTTTCTAAATGTTCATGACCGCCTTTGCCTCTACCCATTTGGTAAAGTACATAGTGAACAACAATTAAAATGTACCACCGTCTGCCCGTGTAGACACCCATTTGTGTCTCCCCAAAACCAAACCCAGTGATCAGTGCCTTTCACGTTGAATCATAATCGAATGAAACGAAAGTGTGGAAATGTCTAGTGTTGCGGAAAGTTTTATTTCTTTTCTTTTCTTTTCTCTTCTCTCTGTTTTTTGAAAACTTTATTTTTAAGAAAACAGCCAATCCAGTTTGGTTGGTCCATGATATGGGTCCAATAGTGGTGTAGTTGGATGGGGCTTGCAAAGACCTTTCCAACGATATATTATAAGCCCAATTCCGATGAATATTGAGGAATTTATAGCCAATTTACTAAATTGGGCCCGGTTTGAGTTTTAAGTACGGCCCTATGATCTAGGGGAGGGCCTAATATGATTTATCATTCCTAATGTAATTAGGAATGGTTTTGGTCTTCTAGAACATTCTAGAAGGTCTTATCATTCTTAATTCAATTAGGATTCTTCAGAGTTTTAATCAAGATCAAATAGCATTTTCGACTGAAATTATATTATTTTATCTTCCATTACAGTAAATTTATCAGATTTCAAAAACGCGTTAAAAGCCGTTTTGGCGTCCAACCCGAGGCCTTGGCGCCTGGAATCAGGATTGGCGCCAGACGCCAGCCATTGGCGCCTAACGCTAGCCACTGGTCCTGGCGCCAATGAGCCAGGGCTGGCGCCAAGTTAGTTTTTCGATCTTCAGACTCTGTTTTGATAAATTATCTTTTTTGGATGTTTTTCTCTATAAATATCGTATCTAAAACTCCGTTTTCATTCATCATCTACATCTATCGTTCACCAATTCTCTTTATTCTTAAGTTTTAATAAACTCCGTTTTCATTTATCATCTATAATCATTATTCATTAACTCTCTTCATTCATCATCATCCTTCATTCATCAATTTTCAATAACATTAATCTTCATTCATTCTTTTCTATACTTTGCTTTTTCACACAAAATTCCGCATTCACAAGATCTAGAAACACCTAGCCATATTCGAAGTTGCCTTCGCCCTAGACGAGAAAGGTTTTGATTTCTGAGGGTTTGGTCCCAAATCTCTATTTCAATTATTTAATTTAATTGTTTTGATTAATAATTTCCTTGAAGTTACTAACGCGTGTATTTTGTAATTAGAAAGAGGTACGAGGCATCCAAGTAAGTACTTTAATGGTTTAATTGATATCATGATGTAGACATCATGCTTAGATTGTTATTTATGATTCCTAGTATCATGTCTAGGGTATCTTTAATATTAAGTATGATTAAAAGTATGATGCTTCCTATGCTCTTCTTAATATTTATAATTATTGATTATTGATTATGTTGCTTGATATGTACATTATTTATTGTTATTGCTTGATCACCTTTTATTGCAGGTTAAAGGGAATTGGTATTTGCAACCACGCTTAATAAGATATTAATAATCTTGTTAGGTTAATTGTGATTATAATTCAAGTGATCGCCAATAATAGTTTATTTGTGCATTAAATTCAACCAACATAGATAAACAGGTTTAGGGTTGATCTATTGATTGTATGTTAGTTAGAAAGCGCACATGAATACGATCAGAATAAAGTAGAGGCCTATTATTAGGGCAGGTTCAATCTCTTTTAGGTTGGATTTGTACCATCATCCCCGAACCCTTATTTGGTTCATGACCTTATGGAGTTGACGATCTCTTGGATCGTTAAGGGGTGTAACCTTCACCTTGTGAACGGTTTACAAGTTCCTTAAAAACTTGTTGGCGACTCTTTTACTCTATCTTCTTCCTTTTTGGACGCCACAGTACTTTAGTGTATGATCACAGTGGGGTTCAAGCAGTGGGATTTTAAAGGCTTGAAATTATTCCCTACAGTTTTTGGCGACTCCACTAGGGAGGATTTCTATTTTAATTCCAGAATTTGTTTCGGCAATGATTTAGAATGAGTGGATGAGACTCGAAAAGTTCTAAGTATTTCATGTGCGTAATTTTGATTAACATTATTGTCATATGAATAAAAAAGGTTCTCATTGGAAAGACCATCCGTAATGAGTCAAAAACATAGGATTTTACACGTAGGAAATTTGAGAAATGTCTTTCACAACTAGGACTGAAATAACACCGCGCTAAACTGGATGATTTTATTGAGCACAGAAAGCTGTTGAGGCATGTGGGAAGTAGCGTCAGGGGCCAGATCTTGGCGCCAAACTTTTAGCCGTAGCGCCAGACGCCAGTATTGGCGCCAGGCGCTACAGTTAAAAGTTGGAGCCAGTCTCTGTTTGCTGGCGCCAATTTCCCCCAATACCGAGCCAGAAATATGCGTTCTAACTTCGACCGGTTTTTCGTATTGTTTGCTCGATCCTACTTCCTGATTGAATTTTTTCTCACTTTTCTGAAACCCATATGTGTTCTACATATGGACATAACCCTCTGGGAATTCATACTCTATCTACCCGATTGAACGCTCCTGGCAACAAAGGGTACATCTAAGAGGTTGAATTCACCAAACCATGGACGTGAGTTTTTAGAAAAAACTCGCGGTGTTCTATCCACACGCGTTAACCCTTCACGGTTAGGCTTCTACGCGGTGCATCTGGACAATTAACCATGGACCCTGTTTGACTAAACCATATCCCGAACTTTAGAGAACTAGAGCCATGGTTAGGTTGCGAACTCATTACATCATATTGTGCTTACTTGCCTAATTGTGTTATTTGTTGTGCATATATATTTTATGCTCCTCCTAACCGTTTTTTGATTTGTGTTGAGATTATAATTAATGACTTAAAGAACTTTGCCTAATTAATTAATTAATTAATTCGAGTCAATAAATTTTTTTTTCTTCTTTTAATCGGAATTGACCTAGTACGACTTTAGGCATACCCCAGTTGACTAACAATATCGAAAACAGTCCCAGACCGAGGCTCCAATAATGGTGCCAAAATCTGGGTTGTAGCGCCACTGTATGGTGTGTAGCGCCAGACATTTACTAAAAAGTCTGGCGCCAACCATCATATTGTGACGCCAGTCCTATCGCTTGGCCGACAGTTCGGATTATTTGTCGAGTCATCACCTAATGTCTAATTAATCAGTTTCCTGTTTAATTCGGTTAATTGTGCCGGCAATAATGCTTAACTGAATTAATATTCGAGTTTAGGCACTAAGTCCCATGGTCTTACACAAGAGTCCAAGCATGTCACTTACACTCAATACACACACTAATACACATGTCTTGACCATGATTAAGGGAGTCTTGTGTGCGCGCGTCATTTTTCGTCATTTTTTTTAGGGGGGTAAGTCGGATATTAATCCTCCAATAAATAATAGTACTTAATTTCCCTAAACACATTTACATTATTGCTCCCTAAAAATATGCATACTTTTTTTTAAAATAAAAGCCATAAAGTCAAACTGATTCGAGTTAAGTAATTAAAACGCAAACTGGCTTAATTTACAGCGCGTGGTCAAGAAAGGAAGGGCGATTAATCAAAGATAACCTCTTCGTACAAGTCCAACTTTTCGACAAACCTATTGCTCGCAAGAGGAAAGCAAGAGTTATAATGGCAACTCAGGAAGAACTTAATGATCTCAAGAACCAACTGGCTACTGTAACTGAGACACTAAAGCTTCTCGCACTTAAGATCAAGGATCCCGCGAAGCAACAACAAATGGACCTCATGCAAAAAAGCCTAAGCAAGTTGTCCAGCGACTACAAGTTTCAAGAACTCACATCCCAAGGGGTCTCGGTGGATAAGGATCTTCTTCCGCAGAAGTTCAGTGCCAACGACATCCCAAAGTTTAGGGCAATCGAAAACCCCTACTTCCATATAAGGGCGTTTGAAACAATAATGAGTATCAAGGGTATCGATAAGAAAGTTTTCCCTTCTTTGTTCTCGCTATCTCTCGAGACCGTTTGCCAACAATGGTTCTTTTCTCTTGAAAAAGAAAAGACCTCTACTTGGGAATCCATAGCAAACGCTTTCGCCGATAGGTACAAGTGCAACGTTCAAGTCGAAACTGACCATAGAGAACTTGAAATTCTCAAGCAGAAGGAGAATGAAGGCTTCACATCTTTCTTTAACAAGTGGAGAGAAACCTCAGCTAAAATGATTGAGGTACCAAGTGAAAAAGAGTCCATGAGATTGTTCATTAAAAATCTCCAAGAAAAATATTCAAAACATCTTAAATATCAAAATAACCTTCATACCTTTAAGGCTGTTTATGATATTGGGATTAATATTGAAGATGACTTAGCTAAATCTAAAGCTGCCAACAATAACTCCAACAGTGGCTGGAAAGGAAAGAAGAACGACAATCCTTCTTCTTCCAAAACCGCCCACTCAAATAATGTTAGCGCCTTTAATATGGGAGAAGTCCTCGCCATGAACAACCAAGGACAAAAGAAACCGTTTAGGAGAAACTTCACTCCTATTGGCATGAGTTATGACACCGCATTTGATCAGCTAAATGCAAACGGTCTTATAATTCCCATTGGACCATTTGGAGATCCACCAGTCGAGAAGAGGTCGCCTAATTGGAACCCCAATGCACATTGCAAATATCATCAAGGTAGGGGCCATTCTACTGAAAGTTGTTGGAAGCTTAAGGAAGCTATACAAGACCTAATTGACAGTAATAAGCTACCGTTGCCTCCTGCCAGTAAGAAACCGAGTATTGACAATGCACCTCTAGCTCACACATTGGCTATCTCCGATGAAGAAGGCGAAGTTGACCCCTCATCTCTCATTAAGCCTGTCAAAGCAACCAACGTCGAAGAGGAAGAAGAAGAGACCTTTTTCGATGTCGAAGATAATCTTCCAGAACCAGCAAATGAGGTAGAGATACGAATACTCACACTATATCTGAGGGAGACATCGCAGCTGTTACATGAAACTCTCAAAATTTTGAATGAACTTCGCAAGGAATATGATCAAGAACCTAGGAGAGAATTCACACCAGTAAAAACGACTTATGAGGCAAAACACTTTCCCTTACAAGTCACCGAAAGACCCAAGAAGAGCAATAAAGTTTATACTCCAATTGGGATCCCGTATGCACAAATGTTTAAAATGCTCTCCGAGAGTGGCAAGGTCAAACCTATCGAACCGAGACCATTTGAATCATTAAAAAGAACAGATAGATATTACTGTCAATACCATCAGTCAGGAGGACACACCATAGAAAACTGCTTCAAATTCAAGGATTTGGTGCAGAAAATGATTGATAGAAAGGAATTAGTCCAAGAAGAGGATATAAATGTTAATGGTGTATGGGACAGTGATGAAGAAGATGTCTATCTAAAAGACATAGTAGGACCTTCACCTTCTGTATCATACACCACGGACGACGTTTGGGCTGAAGAAGATTCATCAATAGACGTCCTCACAAGATCCGGGAGAATACAACCTCTTGTTTCAACACAACCCATGCCTACCATACAACAAGTTCCCATACCTATCATTGAAGACAATGACATCGTTAAACAATTCAAGAAGACAAAAGTTGAGATGAATGTATGGAAGCTTTTAGCAACATCTCGAGAACATAGGTTGGCTGTGATGAATGCCTTGGATAAAATCGGGATAGATTCTGACACTACTCCTGAGGGACTAGCTAACTTCCTCACGAGTGATCTCCCTAGTCCAATTAATCTAATCACCTTCTCTGATAAAGATTTACCCCCGGAAGGTGACAAGCACTACAAAGCGTTAAACCTCACAGTAGTCTGCAAAAGAATGAATGTTCCCATGACTCTTGTAGACAATGGATCGGCTATTAATGTCTGTCCACTTAGGACTGCGAGGATGCTCGACATAAAGGATGAGGATTTAACTCCGTCCACACAAGGAATAAGAGCTTACGATAATACTCGACGTCAAGCTCTTGGCAAAATAATCCTAAATGTGACGGTAGGAACAATAGAACATGCTACTACTTTTCAAGTGGTAGACATCAAATCCTCATTCAATCTGTTGTTAGGACGCCCTTGGCTCCACGATCTAAAGGTCGTCCCTTCATCTCTCCACCAACAAGTGAAAGCTATAGTTAGAGGAATCCCCATCACTATTGATGCTTCGCCAATGAGGATCAAGTTAATAGAGAATCCAATCATCAACGTGGAGCACGACGAAGATGATGAAGACCTATGGGGCTTTAACGAAGAAGTCTCCTTAATCCAAGAGGATGAAAGGACATCTCTTTGCCACGACCCCCATTCCAACATGATTATCAACACTATGCTAAAGAGACAAGGACACTTCCCTGGGATGACCTTAGGAAAGAAGAAGGGGATAGCAAAATCGATAGAGTCACCTGGCCTCCCTAAGCTAGATACTTTCGGACTTGGTTGCGAGCCGACTCGGAAAGATCTCAAGCGAGCCCAGGACGAATTGAAAGCACGTAGGAACGCTCGCATTCAAAAGAAAGCAATTCCAATGGATGAGTACCCTCTTACGCTTAATGGTCAGTTTATAAAAGAAGAAGAGGACTATCCATGCCATGAATTTCCCGAACCATTTGTTGTAAATGGCATACGACAACCAGGATTCAAGATTTTCTTGGATTGCTACTTCACTGACGAAATCCTAACTTCCGTCCATAAGGAGAAAGCACCTTCATGCTTTGACTTTAACGTCATGGGATTACTGTTTGGGCGAGAAAAGATTGAGCCAGTTTATGAGGAAGATAACTCCTCACTCATTCAAACGGTCCTACAAAGTGAAAACTTCGACCCCTCAAAGCTAATTACTCCAGCTGAAGGATCACTGCAAGGGTGGCGCAAGACTATCAAGGTTACTACTCCGAGTGGAAGGAAGATATCAATCACGACAGGACAAGGGCCGATGTTTGAAGAATCGTCAGAGTCTGAGTCTGAGTCAGAGTCTTTCCCTTTAGAATCTTCTAAGTCTTTAGCTATAACGCCTTCCCTTCCTATTTCTTCTCCTAGGATAGTTAGTGATCCAGTCCCTGAGGACATATCACTCTTTGATGTAATGATCTCAGAGTATAATAATATCGCTCATTCTCCTTACTTCTCGTGTTCTTCCCTAACCCAAGATGACGAACATTGCTTAGCTAACGATGAAAAAGATAAAGAATTTATTAAAGCAATGGAAACACTTGAAAAGAAAACACCAGTAATTGAAGAGACTGAAACACTTGACATCTCAAATGATTCAACTCATAAAAGAGAAGTTAAAATCGGACTAACATTGAATAAACAAGAAAGAACCGATTTAATTGATTTGCTTAAAGAATTTATCGATGTATTTGCTTGGTCATATGAAGATATGCCAGGCATTAACAGAGAAATAGCTCAACACACTATACCATTAATTCCAGGAATGAAACCTGTAAAACAAAAGTTACGTCGAATGAAACCCGACGTAGCACTTAAGATAAAAGAAGAAGTTCAAAAACAAATAACTGCAGGTTTCATCAAGGTATCCAAATACCTCGAATGGGTCGCCAACGTTGTCCCAGTTCTAAAGAAAGACGGAAGGGTAAGGATGTGTGTCGGCTATCGAGATCTAAATAAGGCAAGTCCAAAGGACGACTTCCCTTTGCCACACATCGATATTCTGGTAGACAACACAGCAAATCACGCGCTTCTCTCATTCATGGACGGATACGCAGGGTACAATCAGATTCTCATGGCGGAAGAAGACATGGAGAAGACAACTTTTATCACACCATGGGGCACTTACTGTTACACGGTAATGCCATTTGGGTTGAAAAACGCAGGTGCTACTTACCAATGTGCAGCAACTGCCTTGCTCCATGACAAGATACACAAAGAAGTTGAAGTATACGTCGACGACATGATTGTGAAATCAAAGGACCATCCAGGCCATCAAGTAGCCTTAAGGAAATTTTTCGAAAGGCTAAGAAAATACAATATGAGGTTAAATCCATCAAAATGTGCTTTTGGAGTCACCTCAGGCAAGCTCTTGGGGTACGTCATAAGCTCTAGAGGAATAGAGATAGATCCAACCAAGATTAAAGCAATCATGTCAATGCCACCGCCCAAAACCGAGAAACAGATTCGAGGATTCATTGGCCGGTTGCAATACATAAGTAGGTTCATATCAAAACTAACAACGATATGTGAACCAATCTTCAAAAAGCTCAAGAAGAATATACCAGTAATATGGGATGACGAGTGTCAAAAAGCCTTTGACCGGATCAAATCCTATCTCGCGAATCCTCCCGTATTAGCGCCAGCACTTCCCGGAATACGTCTTAGGTTATATTTGACGGTTACCAAAGAGACAATGGGAGCCATGCTAGCACAAGAGGTAGAAAACAAAGAGAATGCAATCTATTACTTAAGTAAGAAGATGCTCGAATACGAAACACGCTATACACCACTCGAGAAATTGTGCCTCGCTTTGGTGTGGGCCACAACTAAGTTGAGACATTACATGTTAGTGCATACCGTTTTCGTGGTATCTCGATTGGATCCACTCAAATACTTGTTCGAGAAATCAACGCTCAATGGACGTATTTCAAGATGGATAGTCAACTTAGCCCAGTTCGATGTGTGGTTCATGCCACAAAAAGCTATTAAAGGATCCGTGGTATCAGATTTTCTGTGAGATTTTCCAATAGAAGACTCGACACCAATACAGGACAATGAATTTCTAGATGAAGATTTGATGGTCACCGAAGATGATACTTGGACCTTGTATTTCGACGGAGCCTCAAACCAAAAGGGATGTGGTGTCGGATTACTACTAGTATCACCTAAAGACGAACATGTCCCAATCTCAATAAAGCTTGATTTTGACGTTACCAACAATGCTGCTGAATATGAAGCATGTGTGGTAGGCCTTGAAACAGCCCTGGCATTGGGAGTAAAGAAGTTAAGGATATTCGGAGATTCCTCTCTAATCATCAATCAAATATCTAAAAGGTGGAAAGTAAGGAGCGAAAGCCTAGCCCCTTACCAAACTTATCTAGAAACTCTTACCGATCAGTTAGAGAAGGTAGAATACACATATCTACCTAGAGAAGAAAACCAATTTGCTGATGCCTTAGCAAGATTAGCCTCAATGGTTAGGATTCCCACGGATATCGAGCAAATGCCTCTAACTATCGAAAAAAGGCACAAACCGGCATATATACAGGCTATAGAAGACGACGACCCAGTCCAAGACGAAGATGAAGAACAAGAAGAAGAACCATGGTACACAGACATTCTCAACTATGTCACCAATGGAGAATACCCTCCTCATGCTGACAAAAGAGCTAAACGAGCCTTGAGACTTTTGGCTTCTCAATATGTACTCATAGACAACAAGCTACATAAAAGGGTATCTAAAGGTCGAGCTCTCCTATGTGTAGGGAAGGTGGATGCACAAAGAATAATGAGAATGGTCCACGAAGGAATCTGTGGAACTCATATAAATGGCAAAATGTTAGTCCAAAAAATAATGCGAGAAGGGTATTATTGGACTACCATGAATACGGACTGCCATCAATATGTGAAAAGATGCCCTAAGTGTCAAATTTATGCCAACTTACAACACGTTCCTCCATCTTTGCTCTACACCTACACATCACCATGGCCATTCTCTACATGGGGAATTGACATAATTGGCAAGATCGCTCCTCCAGGGACAGGAGGCCATGAATTTATTCTAGTAGCAATTGATTACTTTACGAAGTGGGTTGAAGCACAATCATATTCTAAACTCACCGCAAAACATGTAGCACTCTTCATCAAGAGAAATATCATTTGTCGATATGGAGTCCCACATGAAATGATAAGTGACAATTGAACTCACTTTCAAGCCGAATGTGAAGAATTGCTACATAAATATGGTATCCAACATCATCATTCGTCCCCTTATAGACCTCAAGCAAACGGAGCAGTCGAGGCAGCTAATAAGAATTTAAAGACTATCATCGAGAAAATGACAGAAAATTATAAGGATTGGCCTGACAAGCTTCACTTTTCATTGTGGGGTTATCGCACGTCAATCCGTACGTCAACAGGAAATACACCATTTTCTTTGGTATATGGAATGGATGTCGTACAACCTGTCGAACTAGAAATACCATCTCTACGTATTGCGCTAGAGAGTAAACTCGATGAAGTCGAATGGACTAGGGCACGATATGAAGAATTGATCCTACTCGATGAAAAACGACTAGAAGCTCTACATCACACTCAGTGCTATCAAACTCGTATGGCTAGACATTTTAATAAGAAGGTCAAGACAAGAAATATCAAAGTAGGAGATTTGGTATTAAAAGCGCTAAGAAAAAATGTTTTAGATCCAAGGGGAAAGTTTAGACCTAATTGGTCAGGCCCCTACATTGTCAAAACAATCCTGTCAGGTGGTGCAGCAAAATTAACTGACATGGATGGCAATGAATTCTCAAACATGACCAATCTTGACCAACTTAAAAAATACTACCCATAATTACTTGAGTAGGACACTCAAGAGAGCTACGTTCGGCCTGATTCCTTAGGAAAGGATACGTAGGCAACCCATTACGGGTGCGGCCACTTTATTTTTCGACATCTCCGCGTTCCAGAATCAACAAAAAGTCAACAAAAGTCGAAAAAGCAACTGGCGTCACAGAACAGAGTCTGGCGCCAGCCAAAAGCCATTAGCGCCAGACAGTGGAATTGGCGCCTGGCGCCAGACCTCAATAGCTGGCGCCAATCTGCAATTACTGACGCCAATTCAGTCATAAAATCTGGGCGAATTTTGGTGTTTTCCGGAAAATTTTCGAATTCCGTACTCGAAAGGTTTCCGAAAATTAATTTTTTTTTGTAGTTTTTCATTGCTTTAATAAAACAAATTTAAAGTAACAATTTAATTGAAAGCTGAAATTTCATTAATGAAATAAAATTGCATTGTTAATGGAATTTAAATAAGGTTGAAATAAATTAACTTTAAATAAAAATTAAGAATCTAATAAATCTAAAGCTAAGCAATGTTCTAGTCTTTCTTCTCCTTCTTTGCTCTTTTCCAATTCTTTCCCGCCTCCTCCTCTTCATCCATTACTTTAGCTAGTAGGCATCCTTTAGAGGACCTACATTCAATCTTAGAATAGATTGTTTCTCCTTCAGCTAGCACCCCATGCTTCTTTTCCACCCAAGCCTTCTTGTCTATAACTTTCCTTTCCCCTTGTCTTTAGTAGTATTCTTCTTCTTAGGCATTATAGGTGTCTTGAACTCAATTCTTGCACCTAAGAGTTCCTTGGCCAGTGTCACCCTGTCAACTAGACGATTCTTCACATCGGTTCTACCCTGATCAATTGAAGACTTCTTCAGCAACTTCTTTACATCATTAGGTAAAAAAGGGGGAACCTTTTGGGTAATCACTTCCCATAAAGGTCTAGCGCTCCAGTAAGTGTCAAATTTATCTACTTCTTGAGATATGGGATACTCATAGGGAGGACGAAGATCCCCGGAAGGAATATTTTGAAGCAAGCCATATTGTCTCTTTACTCTGCAGGGGTAATAATATGTCATGCGAGACAAGCTTGGAAGACGGCAGAAAGGTTGCTTGTTAACACAAACCATCCTTTTTATTTTCCACCATGGGATGACCCACTTGATAGCAAAGTCACGTGATTCAAAGACTTTCTTCCACCCATGGCGCCCAATTTTAGGGATGCGCTTCTTTCTTCTCACAAAGCAAGTGGGCGTATAATTTTCGATATCGTCCGGAGGGATAATTAATCCTAGCCTCTCCATTAGCCACATCTGTAAAAAATTCCAATGCAAATAAATTAATATTACAATACAAAAATATATTTTTTGATTTCTGTAATTAAAAATATTATTTTTCTACCTGTAATAAAATTGGAGAACCGCGAAGAGGTGCTTTTGGGTCCCTTTTCAACTCATCTAGACTAATCATAGTCTCTCCAACTATCAATGGCATTGGATTTCTCCCTGATTCAATTTGTTCTAGCACAGTGGTTATAATTGATTGATCCTCGTTAATTTTACCACTACTAAGACAATATTGATTAAGCATGCAGAATAAGAACGCCCTTCTTCTATATATGTGAAGATTCAGAGAGCGGTTTATCAAAATAATAGCGTGCGAATTCTTTTAAGTTCACCATGTTGCAATTTACTATCTTTGATAAATCCCTTTCCTTCAAGTTAAAGAAGCGCTCAAAATCCTTATAGTAATATGCATCTACTCTAGGGATTACTACCAGGTCTATTGCAGGGAAGCCTAAAATAGCACCAAATTCCTCTGGCAAAGGGCTAATTTCATCATACCCTATTCTAAAACAATGTGTATCAATGTTCCAATATTCTAAAGCGGTATGTATGAAGTCTATGTCTAGATCTACCCCTTTAATGACATATATTCCCCCCAAGTGAAATAAATCCAATTCTTTTCTTTCTCTAGCATTGAGAGATCGACACCATTCATGAGAATATTGGGTGAAGGTTTTAGTGGCTAAAGACATGATTATTATTTTTTCTAAGAGAAGAATATTTTTTTCGCTGGAATTATGTGAAGAATCGACTGAGCAGGGGGCTATTTATGCACAAATTACAAGGAATTTCAATCTGGATAAAATACGGAGTCAGCGTCGATTGGTGTCAAAACCCCGATATTGGCGTCACCCAACAACTCTTGGCGCCACACGCTAGCAATAGCGCCTGGCGCCACACGCCACAGGCTGGCGCCAGCTGGCGCCAAGTCAGCAGGACAGCCGCGCGTGCTCAGTTTGCGTTTTGATATTAAATTGGAGTCGGTTAATGACTTTATGGCCCCGTTTTTATTTTCTAAATATTTTTCTATTTATTAATTAAATATAACAGTTAATTTTTATTTTTATTTCCTTTTTTTGGATTTTATATTAAAATTCAAAAATCAGCCTTTCTCTCCGTTTTATTTTTCCTTTTTATTTTTTCTTTTTGGGGGAGAGAGTCGGATAATACCCTCCATCAATAATAAAAATGACGGAATTTTTGCGCAAAATTGTTATCACATCTGCACACACTAACATACACTAACATAATAATAGATAATAATAGATTTACAGAACAAAGTGTCTAAATAATGAGTCAAAGGCAAAGTTCTGTAAAAAGTCAAAATAAAATACATATACAGAAATGAACTACGGCGTCGGAGGACGTAGGCCCATAATGCCATAAAACTACGCCGTCCGAGGAGTCACCTCTCCACCAGCTCCGGCCTCAGCACCAGCTCCAGTCTCCGTAGGAGGAGGGAAACTCAAAACAGGACCGCTCCAGCCAAGGTCAACCTGAGGCTGAGACCGCGGAGGCTGCTGCAATGACGAGCCAACCTCGTACATCCCACCACCTCTGAAAGCTGAGGTAGCCTCTCCTAACGGTGCAGCGGGAGCACCCTCAGAAGAAGACTCTGAGCCCTCAGCAGCGTCGGCTCGAGCAGCCTCGGAACGGCCACCTCTACCTCCTGACGAAGTGCGACGACGTCTCGAGCTAGACCTCGCCGGCTCTCTCCGCCCCTCAGGCCTCGTACGGGTGTGAGAAGCAATCGGCTGACCCTGCAAAAAGAATTAAATCAGAAACAAGGTAAAAACTGAAGCATAGTGCAGAAACAATAAGTAAAGAAAAGTTACCTCTCGGACAGCGTTGTCTCGACGACAGGTAGCCGCGTTCCTCATCCGGACGAGTTGGCTCCGGAAGGCATCTATGCATCGTGCCATAGCCGAAACCACTTCGCGTGAGAACTGTCAAGGAAAGTTAAGTCAGTAAAAATGCATGATAACTGAATACAAGATTCTGAATTAGAACTAGACGTACCCTGGTCTGGTGACGAGGAATCGACCGCTCCACGAAGCGCTCGCCCTCAGGAGCCGGAGAAATCATCTCCTCGATCGGCCCGTACATCCCCTGGTAGTGGATAGACATACGGGGTGGCACAAACTCAGTGGGACCATCCTGATGAAACAGAAAGAAATCAGTAAGGTATTACTTGGGGGCTATTTAGCGAAAAATAAAAAGTTAAGAATCTTACCCTCACATCCTCGGCCGGCACGGGGGCTGGAGCCAAAAAAGGAAGTAGCTCCTCAGCATAACTCCGCCCAAGGATCACATGGGACCGCCAAAGAGAACCAGGCTCCTCAGCCATGCTCGACAACTCTCTCTCGTCGAACATGTGACGTGGTGGAGGAGTAGGGACGACAAAAGCATCAGAAGAGTGCTGTCTGGCGACTCTCTCTCCTAAGCACACAACAGCTCCGTAGGTCCCCATAAAGTAACGGCGCTCAGCAGAGTACTGTGCAGCTAATCCAGGGACTGTCCAACCACCCCATGGTCGGTATACTACCTCGGGTCCCTATAAAAATACCAATCAGGTAAGAACATGTCTAAAACACGTAGAAGGGCAAGATAAACACTAAAAATCGTACCGAGATGATCCGACTCCGGACACGTGCAGTAGACAGGTCCACATGGTGGCCGCCCTAAGAGGCGCTCACCGGATACCCCCTCGGCGATGGTCTCGCCGGCGCAATGGAAGGAAAGTACTCGTAGAACCAGATCTACAAAAAAGCTAAAGCATGAGTAAATGCTGACTAACATATAGGGCTAAACTTTATAGGGAATAATGTTTACCTCTACGAATTTCCAGAAAGCAGACAGAGCAACATTCGTCCTAAAGGACCGGTGGCAACACGAGTCCCTCAGTGCGCGAACGAAGTCAGTATAGGCCAAGCTGGCCCAGTCATAAGTCCCGATCCGCCGGAGATCGCGAACAGCAGGGAGATAGTAAAGCAACGCCCTACTACCCCTGTCAGGAGAGAATGTCCCTGACAACAACATCAACACAAAGATGCGCACCCGCTGCTCTTGGGTGGTCGCATCGTCATCAAGAGCCGCTGCCAGCGTCGAGCGGCGAATCCCCCTAGCACTGAACTGAGTCGTCTCGACCTCAGCTCGGGCCCGAACAGCAATCGGCCCCAACATTTCCTCGACCTCTGGAGAAAAGATGTCGATACCGCCGTCAAATGGCAGCAACACAGAAGAGAACTCCAGTCCTGTGATGAGACTGAAGTCTGTAGGAGTGACCATCATCTCACCCCATGGAAAATGAAAGGTGTTGGTGGTGTCCCAAAAGAACTCCACCAGAGCGCGTACTACGTGGTGACCCTCGCTAGAGGCGACCATAGCCTCGGAGGTCTCAAACAGGGCAACCAATCCGCAAGACTCCTATAGGAGTCTCGTCTCTCGATCTCTGGCGATATGCATCCTATACAAATCGCCTAGACCATCGCAGCCAGAACTGTGATGTCGTGTCCTCCCAGGCTCGGTTCCCCGTCTCACCCTCTCAGAAATGTGGTGGACAGGGGCAAAGAACAAGGTTTGCTCATCCCACTCTGGGAGCTGACCAAGTGAAGTGGACGGTGTAGTGTCGTCCTCCACGGGCTCATGCTCCCGTCTAGTGTTTCGGGACCGTGAACCTGAGCCTCGTTGTCTAGCCATGCTACATTGTGCAAAATCATCATAAATTAAAGTTCTATAGTATCTAAAGGTCCGCCTAGCCGCATGATACTATGTTCGCAAAAACAGAGTACGTAGTACCAAAACAGAGCACAAATTCAAATCGAGCATGACATCATTTTTTCAAGCAATCAAACAATTTCTTGCAACACTATAGTGATTATTGTGACAAATTGAACAAGAATTGCTAGCAAAAACATCAAGAACGGGTCACATTGTTCTTCACGACCTTAGGAGGTCCAACAATGGCGGATTGCTCATTTCTTCGCCAAATTGAGTCAAACAAGTCTCAAATTACTCCCAAGGAAATATACAAACATAAACAAGCAATTTCATGGCATAAAACTTGATAAACAAAGCAAATTGAGCATCATAAGTTTCGAATTTTCATGAAATTCGTGAATGAACATGCCAAGAATTCATAAAAACCGGTGTGAGTTGGAGGAAAACTTACATAGATCGGGAATATGGATGAGAAGAGCTTTGATTTGCAACAAACTTGAGCGAATTCGGTTGAGAAACGAATGAGCAACGATCAATTGAAGTTTCGACTTTTTTCGAGCAGCGTTCGCAACAAACCAGAGCACGAAATGAATTGAAAACGGGAATTTAAAGTGATTCCCGTGCTAGCGCCAGTCCCTAGGCATTGGCGTCACATTATGTGCTTGGCGCCAAACGCCAATTTCAGCGCATGGCGCTAATGCCGTAACGCTGGCGCTGATCGATTTTCAGCGACGCCAAAGCAGCCAGCCACCTGTTGGGGTTGTGCTAGCCTTCTGCAATATATTTTGGGTTCCTTGGTATGCCAGTTAGCCCCTCTAAGCAATTTGACATGATTAGGTAATTGGCTTGATTACATGGAGTGATCGACCTGATAAAAAGATCGTCTCACTAAGCTTAAAGCGCCTAAGCATTGGCTCATTAGCAAAGAACAACATACAGGTTCAAGAGCAAAGAGCACCAACATACAGGTTCAAGAGCAAAGAGCGTCGACATACAGGCATAGCAAAAGGCAAGTTCAGGCAAACTTTTAAGGATCGACAGGCGTGGATCTTCGGTATTTTCCGTTGGAAGATTATTGCATCAAGTGAGGATGACTTCAAGAGAAGATGTCTTCGGCATCATTCCCTAGCTTGCGGAAAGTTGTCACAAACAACTGAAGGTAATTTCGGGCGAAATTGTCTTCGATCATAGTTCCTGAGGCATGGAAGATGATCATAATACGGATGAGAATTATTTCAAGAGAAATAATTTTCGATGATATTCCCTTGGACGTGGAATATTATCACAGCGGAGAAGGTAGTTTCAGGCGAAGCAATCTTCTAATTTGGAAGCAGTTACAAGGCGTAGCGGTTTTCAAGCGGGATGGCATTCTCTGGCTTGCAGGAGGTCATCAAAACAACAATACAGCAACAATCGGTTACTTTCAGAGACGTGTGCTCGACGGTGCAAGATACGCGTTTCTTAACTCTTTTATCTGTTTAACTAATGCTAGTTTTGCAGGTATCGGTGTTATAAGATAGATTTAGGATCGCAAAACGTTCTGAATCATTCTCCGTCCCTATCGCTACTTTGACTTTCGTTTTCGAAACTTACGTTTCTCCAAACTCAGTCAAAGTGGGGGCTTCTGTAGACATGACAAGCGCACTTTAGGGCGCGCTTTAGAGCATATTTTAGGATGATTTTGGATGTATTTGGGGCCGTTTTGGCCGATTATTACCTTGTTTTGCTTACGTTCCCCATATTACGTGCTTCACGGGTTTTCGGTTTGTTTTTGATGTGTTTTCAGGTAATATCAACCGAGTTTAATCGGATCCCGAGCCCTTGATGCGTAACCGAGCTAGCCTTGACCGAAGTCCGAGGAGTTAAGGAAGTTCAAGTGTCGTGCATTGATTACATAGCACAGGCAGCACGACCATGTTACCATAGGCACACCGTGCTGTCCTATAAGCAAGCAACCCCAGGCAAGGCAGCACGGTCGTGCAAGCCGATAGCGCGGCCGTGTCAGTATCCACGCACCAGCACGGCCGTGCAGGCCATTAGCACGGCCGTGCCAGATGTTGCCCGTGCCCGTGTCAGCTTCAGTATGAGCCCCGTGCTAGAGCATATTCAGCACGGCCGTGTCATTTTTAGCACGGCCGTGCCAGGAAGCTGCACCGTCGTGCCATATATAGCACGACCGTGCCAAATTGAAGAAGAAATTCGGTTTACCTACTGACATGCTAGCACGGCCGTGCCAAATACAGCACGGCCGTGCTGATCCAGGGTTAACTGCGCGCTTGACTTCTCCGAATTAGAAGACGTATATAAGGCCCGACTTTAAGAGGTTTTGGGAGACAGTTTTTAGAGATAGTTTTTGAGAGCCTTTGTAGAGAGTTATTGGAGAACGTTCTTAGTATTAGAGATTCATTAGTTTTCTTAAAGATTATTCTAGCGATTTTAGTTTTCTTGGATTGATTTGAAGCAAGACTTGTGAAGATTCTTTGTGTTATTCATTGACGACGGATATCAAAGTTCTGAACTTTTCCATTGATTCGCATCAATACAATTGGTATTATTCATTCTTGTTTATTAATCAAGCTTTATTATTCCTTAATCAGGATTCATGTTTATATCTATTATGCTTTTGGAATTCAAACACTACAAATCCCCGGCAACGGCGCCATTTTGACGAGGGTTATATCGGTCGCTACAATCTAACTCTCAATCAAACAATACTTATACGAACACCCTATAACCAAGTACAATGGCAAATAAAGGTTCGGTCCACGAGGAACGAGAGTAATTGCAAATCAATCTTAAACCTAAGCTAGTTCGAAATCAATGGAAAATGGTGTTCTAAAACACTACTAATAAGATGGGATAAACCAGATAAACTAAGACAATAGGGAAGACGGGAATTCACCAAACCATCGGTAACTACGCAACAAGGAATCACAGAGACAAACGGGATATGCAAAGACTATATGTCTGATCAATATCATGAGGTAGGAAGACAACGGGCAATATTAAGCTTGGATTTCTCATGCACTTAACATTACTCGATACATAATCAAACCACATTCAACAATGAAATACTTAATTCACAATCTCTTGTTCAAATCAAGGATATCATGCAATCAAATTCAAGATTCTAGGTTAGCTACTCCTATTATAATGAATTAACATGCAATCGCATATAATCAATTTAATCACAATCCGTTTGTCAAAATCAATCCTCAATTACATAGGTTACCTAGGCCGGGTTTCATCCCGAAACCCTAGCTAGGAGACTACTCACACATATTCATAATCAAAGCAATAATGAATTCCAAAATCATAATAGATATAAACATGAATCCTGATTAAGGAATAATAAAGCTTGATTAATAAACAAGAATGAATAATACCAATTGTATTGATGCGAATCAATGGAAAAGTTCAGAACTTTGATATCCGTCGTCAATGAATAACACAAAGAATCTTCACAAGTCTTGCTTCAAATCAATCCAAGAAAACTAAAATCGCTAGAATAATCTTTAAGAAAACTAATGAATCTCTAATACTAAGAACGTTCTCCAATAACTCTCTACAAAGGCTCTCAAAAACTATCTCTAAAAACTGTCTCCCAAAACCTCTTAAAGTCGGGCCTTATATACGTCTTCTAATTCGGAGAAGTCAAGCGCGCAGTTAACCCTGGATCAGCACGGCCGTGCTGTATTTGGCACGGCCGTGCTAGCATGTCAGTAGGTAAACCGGATTTCTTCTTCAATTTGGCACGGCCGTGCTATATATGGCACGGTCGTGCAGCTTCCTGGCACGGCCGTGCTAAAAATGACACGGTCGTGCTGAATATGCTCTAGCACGGGGCTCATACTGAAGCTGACACGGGCACGGGCAACATCTGGCACGGCCGTGCTAATGGCCTGCACGGCCGTGCTGGTGCGTGGATACTGCCACGACCGTGCTGCCTTGCCTGGGGTTGCTTGCTTATAGGACAGCACGGGTGTGCCTATGGTAACACGGCCGTGCTGCCTGTGTTATGTAATCAATGCACGGCACTTAAACTTCCTTAACTCCTCGGACTTCGGTCAAGGCTAGCTCGGTTACGCATCAAGGGCTCGGGATCCGATTAAACTCGGTTAATATTACCTGAAAACACATCAAAAACAAACCGAAAACCCGTGAAGCACGTAATATGGGGAACGTAAGCATAACAAGGTAATAATCGGCCAAAACGGCCCCAAATACATCCAAAATCATCCTAAAATATGCTCTAAAGCGCGCCCTAAAGTGCGCTTGTCAAGACACCCATTTGTGTCTCCCCAAAACCAAACCCAGTGATGAGTGCCTTTCACGTTGAACCATAATCGAATGAAACGAAAGTGTGGAAAGGTCTAGTGTTGCGGAAAGTTTTATTTCTTTTCTTTTCTTTTCTCTTCTCTCTGTTTTTTGAAAACTTTATTTTTAAGAAAACAGCCAATACAGTTTGGTTGGTCCATGATATGGGTCCAATAGTGGTGTAGTTGGATGGGGCTTGCAAAGACCTTTCCAACGATATATTATAAGCCCAATTCCGATGAATATTGAGGAATTTATGGCCAATTTACTAAACTGGGCCCGGTTTGAGTTTTAAGTACAGCCCAATGATCTAGGGGAGGGCCTAATATGATTTATCATTCCTAATGTAATTAGGAATGGTTTTGGTCTTCTAGAACATTGTAGAAGGTCTTATCATTCTTAATTCAATTAGGATTCTTCAGAGTTTTAATCAAGATCAAATAGCATTTTCGACTGAAATTATATTATTTTATCTTCCAGTACAGTAAATTTATCAGATTTCAAAAACGCGTTAAAAGCCAGTTTGGCGTCCAACCCCAGGCCTTGGCGCCTGGAATCAGGATTGGCGCCAGACACCAGCCATTGGCGCCTGGCGCTAGCCACTGATCTTGGCGCCAATGAGCCAGGGCTGGCGCCAAGTTAGTTTTTCGATCTTCAGACTCTGTTTTGATAAATTATCTTTTTTGGATGTTTTTCTCTATAAATATCGTATCTAAAACTCCGTTTTCATTCATCATCTACATCTATCGTTCACCAATTCTCTTTATTCTTAAGTTTTAATAAACTCCGTTTTCATTTATCATCTATAATCATTATTCATTAACTCTCTTCATTCATCATCATCCTTCATTCATCAATTTTCAATAACATTAATCTTCATTCATTCTTTTCTATACTTTGCTTTTTCACACAAAATTCCGCATTCACAAGATCTAGAAACACCTAGCCATATTCGAAGTTGCCTTCGCCCTAGACGTGAAAGGTTTTGATTTCTGAGGGTTTGGTCCCAAATCTCTATTTCAATTATTTAATTTAATTGTTTTGATTATTAATTTCCTTGAAGTTACTAACGTGTGTATTTTGTAATTAGAAAGAGGTACGAGGCATCCAAGTAAGTACTTTAATGGTTTAATTGATATCATGATGTAGACATCATGCTTAGATTGTTATTTATGATTCCTAGTATCATGTCTAGGGTATCTTTAATATTAAGTATGATTAAAAGTATGATGCTTCCTATGCTCTTCTTAATATTTATAATTATTGATTATTGATTATGTTGCTTGATATGTACATTATTTATTGTTATTGCTTGATCACCTTTTATTGCAGGTTAAAGGGAATTGGTATTTGCAACCACGCTTAATAAGATATTAATAATCTTGTTAGGTTAATTGTGATTATAATTCAAGTGATCGCCAATAATAGTTTATTTGTGCATTAAATTCAACCAACATAGATAAACAGGTTTAGGGTTGATCTATTGATTGTATGTTAGTCAGAAAGCGCACATGAATACGTTCAGAATAAAGTAGAGGCCTATTATTAGGGCAGGTTCAATCTCTTTTAGGTTGGATTTGTACCTTCATCCCCGAACCCTTATTTGGTTCATGACCTTATGGAGTTGACGATCTCTTGGATCGTTAAGGGGTGTAACCTTCACCTTGTGAACGGTTTAAAAGTTCCTTAAAAACTTGTTGGCGACTCTTTTGCTCTATCTTCTTCCTTTTTGGACGCCACCGTACTTTAGTGTATGATCACAGTGGGGTTCAAGCAGTGGGATTTTAAAGGCTTGAAATTATTCCCTACAGCCCGGTGCAGGAGTGTACGGGCACAGAATATCCAGCCCCATTTGGTGAATGGAACCGGACTATGAATGGCCGTCAGATTAGTGGCCGAACAATGGATTAGCTTTCCAAATATTAGAAACTTGTCACACTTTTTAACCATTTCCAGGGAAGTATCCCTCCACTTGTTAAAGAAAGAAGTGAACCCTTCGTATTCGTTTTGCTTTAGCATCTCAAGTTCTCTATGATCAGTTTCGACTTGAATGTTACTTTTGTATCTATCAATGAAAGCGTTTACTATTCCACCCCAAGTAGAGATCTTCTCATAACCATGAGACTAGACTATGTTACTAGTCTTAACTAAGGACTAATCATAGCTTCTGTCGTTAATAAACTGGTTAATAAACTGATTACTTAGACTCGGCGTGAAGACTCGAGCAGAAAACTGAACTGTCGCCGAAGCAACAAAATTGTCGCCACACAATAGAACTCGGCACGAAACAACAAAGTTGTCGCATTGCGCCAAACACTAGTGTGTTGCGCCACAGTCCAAACCTTTGCATCATTGCTGGAGCATCAGTTTGGGTCTGTTTCCAGTATTTTACGCGGAGACTTTGAAGTGAGTGATTTCTATTAGTTGTGGCGATAGTAAGATCGTATTCAAGGTACGTTGTAATACCCCTAATTTTTAAACCAATTTAATTTTTATTAATTATAATTATTAAGCTTAAGTATGTCTTATTTCGGATCTTATAATCCCGTTTATAAAAAAGGACGAATAATTTTCCCATACGCTTATAAAATATTTTCTTAAGATATTCAGATTATTAAATTATTAGTTTTCCTATAAATATATTACAACTTCTAAGTGGATTTTAATAAGAAAATTGATAATATCCTAGACTCTAGTTATAAAGTTATTAATTTATTTCATGAACATAATTTTAGGTGAGCAAGCCATTTATTCTAACTCATATGAGTACTTACAAGCCCAAATTATATTTACAACCCAACTCATACTTTTAGCCAAAAAAAAAGGAAAAAGAAAATAATTTTAGCCAAAAAAAAGGGAAAAAGAAAATAAAATTTCATCCCCAATCACCACAAACTATGTTCACCTTCTCCATTCCTCCATGAAAGCTTCATCAAGTTAGCTTTTCCAACTAACACCTCTCTCAACTGTAATTTCTGACTACATTCACCCTCACCCTCCACATGCATGTTTTGATACTTGCTCCCGACCATTAGATTTCACTTTCAAATTATTCAAAGTTTCACCTCCAAAACAACCAATTGCAATTTAAAGTTTCAATCTTTAATCTTATTTTAATCCCTAATTTTCCCTATAAATAGAGCAAGGATTTTGAACTATTTCCTTACAAATTCATTTGCAAGTTATACCCACAAAATTTCAGCAAATTAAAATACCCCAAAATCCATTTTTTCCCCATTTCTCTCTCCTCCGCGCCACCACCGACCGCACCACCACCCCCTGGCCTGGCTGCGGGCCACTTGCCACACCACCTCCACCTTGCTGGCAGGCTACCACAACCTGCTGCCCAGCCAACCTCAGCCCCCCCCCCCCGGTACTTCCTTTACAAACAAAACCAAAAACAAATAAAAAAAAGGTTAAGATTGGTCTTTTAATTTGTTCATTAACTTGATATAAATCCCACCAAAAACACTTAAAAGTAAGTGGGATTTTTCCTAAACACTTCTATTTTGGACTAATTGTTTGGAAATAATTATTATTTTTTTATTTATTATTATTAGTTTAATTACAACTACTTATTATATATATGCTACTACCTATGCACTACTACTAGTCTACTACTACTACTACTACTACTACTACTACTACTACTACTTATTATTATTATTATTATTATTATTATTATTATTATTATTATTATTATTAATGGATTAAAGATTAGTTTATAAAAGTAAGTAATAATTTTATTAAAAGGATATAATATTTAAGTTGTTCATGCACAACTAGTTTAGAGTTTATATTATACGTCTTGAGTTATTAGTTATTGTAGGGAGAGTATCAAGTTCATAATTAGGAGTTCCGTACTTGTGTTCAAAGATCAAGGTACGTATTCGTGGCTAGATCTTTAACTATGTGATTTTATATACAAATGTGTTTTATGTTTTTAAATGATGAAGTATGTTTAAATGTTGAACAATGATTTATAAATGTTTACAATCTAAATTCTATAAGCATGTTTCAATAAAACTATTGTTCGATCTTAAATATTTAAATGTTTTATGAGCTTGTTTGTTAACTTACTTTATTTGTTTACCAAATTGTTTAAAAGGGAAAATGTTATAATTTTAATTAATCATCCCATACATGGGAATTGGAAGATTGATTTATCAAAGATGTTTATTGGATTTTTCTTGACTTCCACTATGTGGAGATAAATGATAACACTATAAGCTTTGTATGATCTAGTCTTTCCTTGAGTATAGACTATGTAAATGAGTTACTAGCTTGTGGGGTGTGCACACTTAGGTTGGAAAAATTGTTTATAAAATGGTTGATTATTCTACCTTTATTGAAAAATATTTTAGAGAATTATAAATTTTGGGATGTTTTCCCAAATATAAAATCTTGCCTATGGAAAATTCGAATAACCATATTTTATGAGAATTATATATTTCGAAAGAGTGTTTAATCAACTAAACTAATTTACGTGTTTAGCACTTATATGTACTTTTAGCGTTTTGCTAACGCGTATTTCTCTTTTGTTTTGGCTTGGCCCTACTTATCATTTATGATAAGTAGATAGGTGATCACGATGACTCAACGTGAGCTAAATGTTGCATCGGGGACGAAGGGCAGAATCACTTAATCAGTCTAGGCTCACTATTTTGAATTAGTATGAGTACCATTTAGATTTGTGTTTCAAAAACTATTTCTATTTTCAATGAAAGCTAAGCTGTATTTCTTCTGTAACACCCCGACCTCAAACAAATTAGGGAGGGGCCTATTGTCACGAAATGCGCATTAAGGGCCAACAATTGTCCCCACCGACCAACACGAGTCCTTTCGGCGCATTTTGTCCTCACTCATGCGCACCCCGAGAAAACTTCCCAGGAGGTCAACCATCCCAAGAGTACTCCCATCCAAGCACGCTTAATTATGGAGTATCTTAGCTTATGAGCTCCCTAAAAGGAAGATGAATCTTGTTGATATGAGTAGTATATCAAATCCTTTTAAAGCAATCATGAGGGGTATTACATCTTCCGTTGCAAGTCTCTGTTTTTAAAAGTCTTACGTTATTACGTGGCGGTAATGCTCCTAAGCTACTCTCTTAATCATGTTTTGTATTATTATTATTGGAGAGTAATTTCAGGGTGTTGCATACGTTCGCGTACTTAGCATATTCTTATGATATTGTAGCATGCTAGATATGATTAATTAATTCCAAGTAGTATCATGCTAAATTATGATAGGGAATTGTGATTTGGTTGATATTGGTGATTAAATTATGATGTATGATTTATTTGTGATGGATTATTGATTGAAAAATAATAGTTTGGCATGTTGAATATGAATCACACTTTTATTTATGGCATGATAAAGCATGTTTAATTAAACTAAATGTTTAATTTGATTTGGAATATTAAAAGGAAAATTTATTATGGTTCATATAATTTTATTGATGCTATAAGCATGAGAAATGAGCTATGTAAGTGTCTATGTACACGAGGAATAAATTATATGTTGGTGCCTTAGTGCACTTAAGGTGTTATAAACACCGAGGGATAGGATTTTTGGCGCATTAAGCGTTTAAGGTGTCTTTGACACTGAGATAAATTCAAAAAGGGTTCAACATTAAATATTACGTGGTCACTAATTATTCAAGAATCAAATTGGAATGTTTAATTGTTTGAATAATTATAATGTTTGATTTTATTATGGTTTGAGATTCATCACTAAGTTTGATAATATGTAAAGAACGTAAAGTAAAAGAGATTACGCACCAAAACACTTGGAATGTATATACCTTGAGTATGAACATATGGGGGGAGTTATGCGACTTTATATTTGACCATAACTTCTACTAGGAATACAAGACACTGTATTTTCCTTTTATTATTATGCGCAAGAATTCCGCCACTTACAAGTGATTCTTGTATACTGACACGGTTAGCTCCCGTGTTAGTACCCCTTTATTGGGGCATGTTAGGGGGAAACCTATTTGATGCGTAATCAAAACTAAATAAATTATTTAGTTACCTAGTTGAGAAGTTTTGTTGTATGTTGTGTGCTTGAAAACAGATGCAACAAAGTAAGTTGTGTGTTGATAAGTAAAAGCATGTTAATGTGTTTAACTATGCTTATGTACTCAGCTTTGCTGATTGTGTGTTTGTATGTTTATTGGCCTTGTCTTTACCTTGGCCCTATGACGACCCATTTCTAATGGAGATTAGTGGAAGCAAGTAGAGAGGAGTTTTTCAGATGATGAAGCATATTCATGATGGGCATGAATGAAGAGCGAATCATGCCAGTTTCCATATGTTTATGATGTGTTATTGCTTTAATTATATTATGATATTATTGTTGCGAGACTACTGTAAAGGTTTTGAATTTGATTTGGTTTTGTAGGGCCTACAATGGTTCCAAGTTGTAGGTTTGACTTTGTTTTACTTTGGTTGACTTTACTTTCGTTGGTTGACTTTTTAAGTTGAATCATTTTAAATATTTTAAAGGAGAGTCTTCCACTGTGTTTCTTTGATAGTTGCCTTAGCCGTCTTCACGGTGTTGACAACATCTTAGATTTTTCCTATTTTGAGTTTTAAATAGGGCAAACACATGTATTTTAAAAGAAAGGAATTTCTAGGGTATTACATCTCTCTAGAATTCTTAAATTTCCAGAGTAACAAAATGAAGTCAAACATCCTATATTTAAAGGCAAAAATTATGGGGGCAAAACGGTAAATCCGGATTTCCCTCCCAAGGATTCGAACAGTTACTTTTTGAAGAAGTTACCCTAGAATTCAAATGGTTAAAAACCAATTCAGCCACTTTAAACGGAAGGGAAAGCAAACGGACTGATGGTACGTCAAAATAGATGGTTAAAATGAAAAGTAATCCCTAAACGCGTTTTCACTTCCCGTAACCTAATTATTTCCCGCGTCACTCAGTTTTTCCCCGTGTCATGGGATCTTCCCCCGTTTGACGGTGCCTGTCACCGTGTCACGGTGTTCTTTTCCGTGACATGGTATTATTTTTTAGGGTTTTTATCTTTTTAGGGTTCCACGTGTTCCCCCTGCTCATTTTCCCTATAAATAGGACCCCCCTTTCTGCAGTTCGGAGCACCAATAATCATTCTATCTCACCTTACACCAAAAATCCTCTTTAACCTAATTTCTAGCCTCCTTATTCTTCCATAATAATTCCCCTAAGCACTCCAAGGAGTCTATACTAAACCCCTGGTTCCGTCCTTAAACCAAGGCGTGAAAGGTATAAATAACTGAGGGTTTGGACCAAATCAACTCTACTTTTATTTAATTTAATTTTCAATTTGATTTATATTTTAATTGAAGTTACTAACAGTTTATTCACGATGTAGCAATTTAAAGGAACACGCGAAATGTGAGTAATTAATTAAGTTAATTACTCTTATTTTATTTTTATATTGCTAGCATCATGATTAGGTTATTTTATATTTGATTTGACTAACGATATTATTGTTGAACTGCTTCCAATATTGATGTTATTCTATTATTGTTATGATCACTATATTGCATGTTTAAAGGGAATATGTAATTGAAAATCACGCCTAATAAGATAATTTGGACGACCGGTTTAGGTTCCTTTTTAATCTTATTGTTTAATCAAGTGGTCACGATATTTTAGAATTATATGTTGCATTAATATTCAATCAATTTAGCGTAATAATAGTTTGGAGCAAATTGAATATTTTATTTGTATGCCTTTGAGATCGCAGGATTCACTTTTCACTATAAGAATCGAGTAGAGGCCAACACGGGCGAATGTGACTCCATGACTCACTTCGTACCATCATCCCCGATCCTCCTTTCGTGGTTCCGAACCATATGGAGTTAGTAATCTCATGGATTATGAATGGGGTGTAACCTTCACGGGTCAATCGTTGTTGCCTTCGTTGTCCCTTTATTCGTGGTTGCCTTTTTATGATTCGTGAATGGTTTACAAGTTCCTTAAAAACTTGTTGGCGGCTCCCTACTTTCCTTGTCCCTAATCGTAATGTCAATTCCACTTCCTATGAGTGCCAAGTATATTCACACATGCTTTAACGTAGGCGACCTACACTTACATAATTCAAACACACTATATAAAAATTAAAAAATTACTCAAAAACATCCCAAAACAACACCCAAGTCACAAAGTAATTGAATAATTCCTAATCGAATGAATAGAATTATTAAAACCAAAATTTCCATTCAATATTATTATTATTATTATTATTATTATTTTTGGGTATTTAGAGAGTCACATGGGCAGAGGTAAGAAATTTCCATTCAATATAACATCACATTCATAATGATTCACATAATTGTCCTTTTGACATAAAGAAAGGATAATCTACCCCCAACAAGTGAAAGCTAAGGCTGCGTCACACTCCATATTATACTCCTCTTTACTCATCTATCGTTTCTTGTCCCTCTCTCATCTCTCTCTCCCCTTCCTTCTCATCGGAGGCTGACGCCATTGTCAAAGCTATCAACCATGGCTGCCGCTACCAACTCCTTCCTTACTCCTCCTACTCTCTCTCTTCGTCGAACAAGCTTCTTTCATTTTGCGCCTCAGATTTCTCGATTTCATGCTGACAACAATCAGAATTCCTTCATTTCGTCTAAATTTCTGCTTTCTGGATTATCTATCTCCAAAACACCGTAAGTTTTTTTTTTTAATCTAATTTTTTTTTTTACAAGGAAAAACAACAAAATTGAAGCTCAAATTGCAGTGCTATCGTTGCATTTTCAATTTCTGTCATATAAGTGGCAGTGTTTGTTTCAGTATTTGGTTTTTTAAAATTTCTTGATATTGAAATTTAGGTTTTGAATATTTTATCTACTTATAATAATTGTAGAACAAGTAATTGATTATTATTTTAATTTTCAATTTGTTGATGACTCTTTTCAATTATATTTGATTAATTTGTTTGCTAAGTTTTTTTTTTTTTTTTTTTTTTTTTTTTTTTTTTTTTTTGGTTTGGTGCAGGAATGTAGTGCAGGCTTCTCCCGAGAGCACAAATGCTATTAGTTCGTTGGTAAGTTGCTGCTCCATTTTGTTTTCAATTGCCTTATTTTAAGAAATGGGGTTTTGTTGTTGGCATTTTCGCGGTATAATCAGAAGTGGAGGAAGTCTATGTTATATGTTTTAACTTTTGATTGATCTCACACACATGACGGGAGTGTTTGGTTAGGTGTAAATATTTTTTTTTTTTTTATTTTTTATTTTTTTTTTTTTTTATGATTTTCTCTGTTTTCATTTGTGTGAAAAACAGATTTTCCAATGGCGGAAGTGAACTTATTTTGAAAGGAAGTGAATCTGACATTTTATTACCTCTTCCTTACTGTTAATTTTTTTTTGTTACTCTGGCACTCTCATTCTCCTTTTCTTTTCAACTTTCATCGAAAATGTATTTATTCAAACTGAATCGAAGGTGCTATTAAGTGTTTAAGTTTGTGTTTTATCTTGGGTAACATTCTTTGCATGATGTTCCATAATATAGACACACACTCTTGTTCATCTTGATGTACCTCTTCATTGTGTCCAATGAATCTTTTCCATGGCTTTATTATAAATAAGAAAATAAATGACTTGTATGAGGCACATTTGCTTCGTTCCTTAGTTAGCAACCAATGCAAATAAATTTTTTTAAACAAATTTAATTCTTTTTTGTTTTGTTTATTAGCACCTATGTTACTCTGACTCGAGATTGGGTGTAGCGTACAAGTGTCCGACACTCTATTCCAAAATATTCGCCGACACGGTCAAAAGAGTGTCTTGACCAATACCATGGACACAGCTACGATATAAACTATCTGGAAATTTTATACTTTTCTAAGGGGAATTGGTTATGTCAAAAATATATTGCTTGAGAGATATAACTTACAAATATATCATAGAAAATTTCTTTGGGGAATATTATTTTTATAAAATAAAGTTATTAAGTAAATCTTGACATATATCAAATTCTAACTAAATATTAAACAAATGAAAAATTTTTTGTGTTAAAAGAATTACTTGTATTTGATATTTGAATGTATTTTAAGAGTATATAGCCTTTTATAATAATTCAATCTTCAACCGAGTGTGTATTGATTGTACAAAACATGTCGCGTGGGAGAATGAGTACTGGGTTCATTCATCCCACTGTATATTCTGTGTTTCCTTGATTGTGGAACTCAAAGAGTTAAATATGCTATTATCATGACTTTTTTTATAGTCTTGTGGAGAGTAACATTGCATGTCAATATTAAGACTTGTGAGGATCTTCATTTTGGTTTCAAGTGTGGTAGTTTGGTAGGATTTAATGTTATAGGATCACATTTTTTGCGACAAGCTTTACATTACTAGGCTCAGCCATATAATTGGGTGTAACACATGATTTTTTTTTAAATTTTTAATTTTTTATGTTTTAGAGAGAGAGAGAGAGAGAGAGAGAGAGAAGGAGAGACTCTTGTTACAAGCTAAAACTAGATCTTCTCATTACTATTTTCTTTCGATCCTACCCTCCCTAGAGAGTGGGGAGGTGTTTTGTGGATAAAGTTACTCTGTCCATTTATTAATCGACATATTTTGACTTTTGACACTATTCTCAGTCTCTACTTTGACAAGCTTTTAATTTATAATTTTAATAAAACAAAGTCATATGGGATTTTGTTAGATTCATTGCTACATATATTTTCAAATTATCAACTTTTTATAAATTTTATTTATTGATAAAAATATGAATTTCTAAACTTATGCGTTGACTGAGGTGATAAACGAAACTTGTCAACTAAAAAGAATGAAGGAAGTATATTACAATGTTTATGTAAGGGACGTGGTGGATGCTTGCTTCCAGATCTAGCTGAATATGTTTGAGTAGTCTGTATTATGGTTTAGTAACTTTATGTCACTTGGATTCTGCCCCCTCGGCCCCACCTATGTTTAGGTAAGTTTTTTTAAGATTGTGTAGATCTATATATAGTTCTATCGTTCTATCCTCCGAGTTTCACTTTTAACTGCAAGA
Source organism: Chenopodium quinoa (assembly GCF_001683475.1). NCBI lineage: Eukaryota > Viridiplantae > Streptophyta > Magnoliopsida > Caryophyllales > Amaranthaceae > Chenopodium > Chenopodium quinoa. The sequence continues at coordinate 235,829 of NW_018744926.1, forward strand.
TAGTTTGAATGCAATAGTCTTCTTGCACCTAATCTGTATTTGAGGGCGGATTTGTTGGATTATTTGGCCCTTTTGTTCTTATTTTATGTCAGGGAATACAAAAAAGAATTATGTCTACTTATATAGACTATTTTAAATTGTATTTGCTTCATCCATATATAAATGCTGAGAGTGTAGAATAATCCTGATTTATGGGCACAAATTTGATGATTACTGTCATTTTTTGTTCTGAGTTGCACTTATTTAATAATACATTTGTACTTTTAAATCTTTGAGGGTCATAAGTCTGGTTATTTAAGATTTATTGTATTTTCTCTTATCTGAACCATATAATGACTTACTTTTGCAGATGTCTGATTTGGATTCTGATCCTATCCCAATGCCGGTAGTTCTAATTGATCAAGATTCAGACCCAGTTGCAACAATTGTGCAGCTCAGCTTTGGAGATCGTCTTGGAGCTCTTATTGACACGGTGAAATTACATGCTTTGTTCTTTGGTCTAGGTTGAAGTGATACATAGGTCTTTCTCCTCTTTAACCTTCAAAGAATGTGTTGATGAATGATTTTATTTTGGTTTGTAATGGTAGCTGTATGATTTTGAGTTTGTAGTTTGATCTTCTTTACAATTATTTCTATTAAAAACTGGATGGTTTATTCTTTACTATAGGATATTCTGATCTTATGTTGACTGCTTTCATGGAAATAAATGGAAGTGAGCTATTTATCTTCGTTCTTGCAGCTCCTACTTTGGGAAGTTTATTTTCATACTGGCAGCATACATTTATCTGGAAAGATTTCTTAACTAGACCATTGTTAGTGCTACCTTTATTTTGTGAAATTGCCTGCAATAAGAAACTAGTAAAAGCATTAGCTGATAATATATATCTGTACACGGTTTGTACAATGTAGTTTGGGATGCTTTTTTAAGCCAAGTTAACTTATAATCAGGGCTTGTAAGCTGCTCATGTTGCTACCTTTATATGTTTCTTTTTTATTTTATTTATTTATTTTGACCTATTTTCCTTGAACCTCATTGCAGATGAAGGCATTGAAAGATTTAGGCTTAGATGTCTCAAAGGGCATTGTTACTACTGAAGGAGCTGTCAAGCAAACAAAATTATTCATAACAAGATTGTATGTTATTGCTCACCAATTCCTGATTTGTGCATTATTGATGATGTCTACTCCATAAGTTATAGACTTAATTTTACACTTTCAAGTCTGCATGCATAAGTTCATAAATGACTATGACTGAATTATTTTTCAGTTGTCTTACTGCTTTTGTGTGTAACAAAGTGACGCTGAATCTTTACTAGCCCTTTTTATATTAAAGAGCACAAGATACCCTTAGTATGTTATTTTAGCTATGGCTAATGTTGCAGGATAAAATTGCATAATGCTCAATGTATGTCAAAGAATAAATGAAACAGAACAATGGATGAAAATATTTTTTGGGTACTGCTGTGACATCACTGATACATCTTAATGCATATGAAACTAATTTTATGCTGGTTTATATTTTGATCTCCAATTGATGCAAATTTCTTGATGGGGACAAGGGTTCAAGCATATGTTTATGGTTGTCTAACAAATGTTAGTTGAGTGCTTATGTCTAGATACAAGCTCTTTTTTCCTCTTGAAAAATACTTAATTTTTTATTCAGCAAGGCAATAAAATTATGCAAGCACATGATGCAACGTTTAGGCTAAACTGCGTGAATGACTTGGAATTGCTGAACAAAATGCTCAGGTTGAAGCTTAATTACTTTAACTAATACAATCCACCAAGTCGTTTTGCTTACTATTTCAACTCAGAATTGGGATCTTAAGTTTAACAGGTAGTGATAAAAATGATTAGAATTTGGACCTACAGGTTGTATCATGCATTCTGAAAATTCATAAGTTTGCATGTGAATGGCTGGTTAAGAAACAAGAGTGAATGATCACAAGGAATGCAAATAATTTATTATTGAACCACGTACAGGAAAAAATTAAAACTAAGGTGTCGTTTGGTTGCTATGGGAAATTACTTCCCATAGGAATTAGTATTTCATGGGAATTAAATTCCTACATCAAAATCATGGGAATTGTATAAAGTTGTTTTGTTGGAATGAGGGAAGTTGCAAATCATGGGAAGTTTGACTTACCTAGGAGGGGTTAGGTAATTAACTTCCCATGTTTTGTAGGAAGTCACAATTCCCATGAATTTGCAATTCCCTCATTTACACTTTTTATTGTCAACCAAACAACTCATGCATTTTCAAATTCCCATGATTTTCCACTTCCCCCATTTTCTTTGTGTAACCAAACAACCCCTAAGTCTTTGTTTCAGTTAAGCCTTTTGCAGTGCTGACCTGCCTTGAACTGTAAAATTATCTGTTATACTTAGCTACTCATTTGTCCAACATTCAACCTTTTGGATCTGTTTCAGTTCTGTTTGATCTCTGCACTATTTGTGTTATTCATTACTTCACCATTTAATAATTTTTTGTTATTTTATTTTGATATGGCAGAGATTCTGGGAGAAAAATTGAGGATCCTGATATGCTGGAACAGATACGTCTTACCATAATTGACAATCTACTGAAGTACCATCCAGTAAGTTTTACTGTAATTCTGAACATAAAATATAGTGTTTCTACAATAGTTGAGACTATTAGGGTTACAGTGACACATTATCAGGTCCTTTATGCAATGTACTTTTGGTTCTCTGTCTTAACTTGTTTCATTATAATTTTCACTTATATTTTTGTTTACTTAGGAATCTAGTGAACGACTTGCAATGGGAGAGGCTTTTGGTGTCAAAGCTCCAGTGGAGAAGGTGATTACTTTGAAATGATAAACATTGATTTCCTTTTGTAGATTGTTTTTTTTTTTTTTTTTTTTTTTAATAACTCTCTTCTCTTTCTTTTTTAAAGTAGCATGATTACTCTTTCTAAGTGGTAAATGCAATCTTGTTGTTAATTCTACGAACTCATTTAACATGAACATGGAACTGCAATTTTTTTTAAACTTTTCCATTATTTCTGTTACTTGTTTGTCAATTTTATTTGCATCCTCAAATTGTGCCTCTCAGCTTGACAATGTGAAACATGATGTTTTTGACATGTCAAGATTAAAAGTTAAGCTCAACTACAATCAAGTGATAATTTAAATGACTCTGATGGTAATAGTGATTTATCTACTAAATATCCATACTTTTTATCCTTTTGTATACCAATTTTGATGCAGGGCTTGAGTTTATTAGTCTATAAACCAACAAACCTTACAGGAATCTATTTTTAGTAGGCAAGCTAGGATCCCATTGTATTCTTAATGTGTGTGTTGCCTTTTATTTTTATTTTTTTTAGGGGGTGAGGGGTTCCCAATTTTCTTTAATATTTATATTGTTAGTTTTGTAGCTGAGCTTTTATGTTAGCATCGTATCTGATGGTCGGCGGGGCGATAGGCTTCTGTATTGCTTTTCTTTATTCTTTTCAATCACTTCATCTATTTCAGGACCTGTTGGGCCAAACTTTGTGGTTGATTATTTATTATCTTGTGTAAGAGCGTTATTTAATTGACTGAAATCAAAGTATTGGACAAAATTAGTAATTGTGCTAGAAATTAGAATCAAAACAGTGAATTCAAAGCAAATAACAGAAGAAAATAGCCCAATATAGATTGTATTGAAGAACAGAGTATTCTCAATACAACTTCTTTTGAGAGGAAGAAATTCTCTCCCAAGTTTCTGCTATCAACTTTCTGAATGAATTCCCTTCCCATCCCCACATTAAATTTATTACAAGATTCCCTCAAAAACAAACTCCAGCTCAGCTAACAAAAATAACAAATTCTCGCTTGATTACTTAATTGCCCTTCCTCTAACAAACTCTTGTAACAGACTTTCCAGCTCAGAATACCAGCTTAGCCAGGATTGGGCTTCTTTCGTCCATATGTGATATACACTGCAGGCTTGGGTTGATCTCTTGCAAATTGCAACTATGTTAGTCTTATGCAACATTTATTAAATATGTATATAGTTAGTTGAGAAATATGGGTTGGAAGATAAGATGTACTTTAGGAGAAAAAATGGATTATGAGAAATTCCCCTAACAACCCAAAAGATAAGATGTGTTTTAGCTTTCTGCAAAAGTGCAAATACAACCTAAACCTCTAGTCTCTACAAGAAAGTCTATTTATTCATCCATACACATACAACTAAGTTATAGGTTGGATCACTGACCTCTACTTATTAACTAGTGTTGGACAGTGGTTTGGTGCAATATGCTGTGGGATATCAATTGGTGGAAAAACAAGCAAGCTACAATTGATAGGCTTAGTAAGGTTTCAAGCTACTTGTGCAGTTATTCTTATTTCTTAGGCATTAGGGTTTAAGGGCCTATAACCGAGAAGTGGCCAGAGGGAGACATAGGAGGTTATATTAATAGAATAAGGGCTGTTGAGAGAGGTCGGGGGGAGGAGGGAATGTGTATACAATTATTAGTTATCCCCTCTTCCATTTCCTTTCCTTCGAATTCCATCTTTGTACATTCCAGTTGCTTAGCAGTTCATCCTGAATACCTCTCTCATCTTGGCAATATTTCAAACTACTTTGTGTTTTTTCCTAGGCACAAGCGTGCAAAGAACTGTCATTGTGTGTAGGTTTTTTGGAAATATACAGAGGATTACATCAGAAGAAAGAGGGGTCGGGGTGCGGGTGTTGTGTATTCACTAACATTAGCTATGCCTTTTGCATTCCAGTTTGACCAAATAATAAATCCTAAAGAATTATCTTTCCACTTCAAACCTCATGTGCTTATTTCATATTTATAAGGATTCAGGAAACAGTAATTGTGGTTACTAACCTTAGTCACTTGCTCTCATATGTTTGTGAAACCAAATAAAGAAGACAGTGATTAATAGATTTTGCATGTTATCTATTTATTTAGCCTCTTAGAAAAATACATGGAAACATTTGAGCAAGCTCTTTTGTTCTGTGTTCAGAATATCTTTATGGATTGTTTGAATGTGAACTGCGTGCATGGACAAACATATCAGCCACCGGAAATGGTGTTGGACTGTTTGGACAGTGTTGGCGTGTTGCAATGCAAAGTTTATTTTTGTTTTTTATTTTTCCGGGGTGGGGGGGGGGATGCGTGTGTTGCGATGGATCTGTGGTCATACAGGAAAGGATCGGTTAGGGAATGAAATAATAAGAAACAAAGTAGGGGTTACATCGATTAAGTGCAAGATCAGGGAGAATTGCTTGAGATGGTTTGGCCATGTAAGAAGGAGACCAAGTGACACTCTGGTAAGGTGGCTTGAAGAATTGCAAAGTGTTGGGATCGCGAGAGGAAGAAGAATTGCAAATTGATACAGGGGAAGACCTAAGAAAACTTGGAAGAGGGTGATTGAGAGTGACATTAGTGATTTGGGGATTGAGGCGAATATGGTGTTGGATAGGGCAGTGTGGAGGGAGAAATTTCAAGTCAACAACGTGAATTGATTATATATACTATTTAATTTTATTTTCACTTTTAATTTTGTTTTTAGCTCACCAATGTTTTATGAACTACATTGTTTCCTTTGCTAAAGTTTTCTCAAACCTTGTGTGTTCAACTTGAATGTTGTAACCACTCGTTAAAACTTTCTTGGATTTTATTCTTGATTTTCCTTGTAAAACTTCCTTAATTTTTCTTAAATGCTCTTTCGTTTACTCACCTTTTTTTTCAAACTCTTATAGATGATGGTTTTGTTATGTCCATTTCTTTATATCGTACGATTCCTTATGACGATTCATATTAGCCGACCTCAAATCATTTTGGGACTAAGGCTTTGTTGTTGTTGTTTGGGGGGGGGGGTTCAGCAGATCACATGTATATATGATGTAATTCAGCCTCTTTACCGCACCTGTCACGCTAGCTATAAAATATACATTATCGATGAGATGTAAGGCAGTAGAGCAGGATGAGCTATGATCATAATAATAGCTGACTATCAGCTGTTGTTACGGACCACCTGCATAATGTCATATAAAAATACATTCCTTGAAGATTGATGGGATGGGACTTCCGCCGATCTCTGCTTACACCGGACCATTCTTGTTCATAATTAATGGCAAAGTTCCCCTTGCCCCTGCTAAACTCTTGTATCTTATGTGTCTTATGCCTTTCTTAGATTAGAAAAGTAGAAAACTGGAGCAACTAATTTGGTAATTTGAATTCCAGCATCAAGTGTAACATTTCTTGAGCTGGGGGTGCATTTGGCATTTGCAAGAGGGTGGGTGTTAGGATCCCCAGTTGTGCTCTAAAATAAAGGATAAAGTGGTGATGCTAGGAGTTTGTTATGTGTTTGTGCACTGTTTTCTGCATAAACTTACATTTGACGTTCTTGTGATTTCTGATAGGCAGAGGATTCCAGGTTTCCTTATCTTCTATCTGGAAAGGATCTTAATACATGCAAGGAAGAGCAGTTTTGAATTTGCTCTAGCTGTAATACATGTGTACCTTAGGGGGCTAAGGGTATGCGACTATGCACATAGTATAAACATTGCTGATACACTCCTTTAAAGAGAATCAATTATAGATGAATATGAATGTAATTGTGCTCAATGATGCACGGGTACGCCGATGGAGTGTCGTTTCCCGTACCCGAAACGTATCGGGGACGGGTATGGTACGGGGACGCCTAGGATACGTCCCCATTCCGTCCCCATCAAAAGTGTTATGCCAAGTCATTTTAGGGACATTTAGAGTCATGGTTGGAAACGTTTTGGGTACGGAAAAACCCAATTTCTGACGTTCCCTTAGAAGCTCAGCCATTTTTTTTTTAAAACCCCAAATTAGTGAATTACGAACCTTATTTTCGATTTCCCCCAATTTTCACAAATCCTAACTATTGCAAACGGCAATTCCCTGGGAGGTGCGACCTGATTTAGTTGTCTGCGGCGACCAGAGACCTGCGACCACCCCGACACCGGCGACCGGCGAGGCTTTAACTTGTAACTGTTTCTCTTTCTTCTCTCTGCTCTGCTTCTAGTTCTCGTTTTTTTCCTTTCTTTGAACTTGTTTTCTTTTCTTTTTAGTTTTTTTTTTTTTTTCTTGAAGTCAGTGACTATAGATGGCAGACTGGCAGTCAAGTAGGTGTATAGAGAGCACTTTCTGCTTTTTTTTTTTTTTTTTTTTTTTTTTTTTTTTTTAAATGGTACTCACTATATTTATTATTTATTTATTTTTTCATGAATTATTTTTAATTTTTCTTTACATTTTATGGATTTATATGTATTTTTTTGCCGTATTCCATGCCGTACCCGTATTTTAAAATTTTGATTTTGCCGTATCCCGTTCCCGTACCCGTACCTGTTTTTGTCCCCGTATCCGTTTCCGTGCAACATAATTTGTGCTCACCATGCAATAAATCTTTGTAATAATATGTACAGGAAGTCTTTTGAAGAAAATTTGTAACAATTATTTATTTCTTTTACTGAATTATATTGCAGCCTGATGTTGATGTGGCAACTCATATCCACATTCAAGAGGATGGACCTAAGAGGAGGTTAGAACATCTATTTAATTTTGCATATCTATCTTAAGCCTGCTTTCTTTTCTTTTATACTACATTGTGTAAGTTTCAAATTCTTGATTTGGTTTGTTGATCAACTGTTGATACCTGTTTCTGGAGGGCTCTATGCCCCAAGACACAAGTAAAAAGGACTTCTAGCTGTTTAGCCATCAACAAATTATGCAATATTCTAAGTCAACACATTCTTGAGCTGTAAACAAATTGGGTCCATTAGTCCTTCAATTGATTCCATCTTTGTAAAGCCCTCACTAAAGTCCTAACACGAGGTTTTTTGTTGTAATTTTTTAACACATTATCATGGTCAAAATTTTGATACCAGCTCCTATAAGGGTTTGTGAACACGTAGCAACACAAGAGAGATGGGTGCTCTTGCCTGTTGGCGAAAAAAGTGATCATGAGGGTTTATCAGGGCTTGGGACTGTTCAGGTGGGACAATATTTACAAAATTCTATAATACAATATACATATTAAAGCATGGTAACAATGGATAGGAAGCTTTTATTCTTATATAAATCATCGATTTATTGCTTCTTAAAGAGCTTTATTTTGAAATCAATAATTTCTTGCTTTGAACACAGATGACAATATCATAATGAATGTAAAACCTAATAAAAGGCAAGTAAAAGTTGTAGAAAGCATCTGAAAGAATGAACAGAGGTTAAATTATAACACGTGGTGCATCTTTTTTGTGTTAATTGCTTAATTTTTATGTTATATAATTTTGAAAAGAGAAGATTTTAGACTCTATCAATCTCTAACAAGCTGTTTGTTGTTTAACAGTTTGCTCTACATAGAAACAGCAGATAGGTCTGGACTGCTGATGGAAGTCATCAAAATAATGTCTGATATCAATGTTGATGTGGAATCGGCAGAAATTGACACAGAAGTATTCATTCATTTCTAAATTCATAATCGCTGATTTATTGCTTTTTGTTGGACTGCTTGTAATTACTGTTTATTCCTTCATACAGGGACTTGTTGCAAAGGACAAGTTTCATGTAAGTTACAGAGGGGCAGCACTAAACAGTTCTCTGTCTCAGGTAAGTCTATTCACTCTATTGTTTGCCGTTTAATTATGATGATAAATTGTTGCTGGGTTCATGTATGTAATATTTCCCCCCTTTATCATGAAGATGGATGTGAACTTAATTGTATATTGCATGCCAATCCTTGCTTTCTCACTGTTTTTTTATATTTACATCTGTTTTTTATAAATTATTTTGTTTATAACTTAATACGGTTATATTTGCAGGTTTTAGTTAATTGTCTCCGTTATTACTTAAGAAGGCCACAAACAGATGAAGACAGTTACTGATTGCAAGAACTTGGACTACACTATTACCTCTGGTAGACTTGTGACCAGAGCATGTTACTCCAGGATGCAGTCACCTGTTGTACTAGTTGCAGATGTAGCTCACCCTTTTATACACAATTATAGCTTCTTCTATGGTTGTATATGAAGCAAAAATATACATCCTGTCAAAATTGTTTCATCTATTTGAAACTTTCGTGAAACATACAAAATAAGTTGTACCTTAAGGTACAACCATACAACCAAGGATATTATTTTAACCTTAGTGCTTATAAAATACAAGCTCATGAGAAAATACAAGTTTCTCAACAATCATGTATCTCAAAGGGGCAAAATTTTCATTTCTCGTGAATAACTTGGGTTAATTTTGTAATTTGGTCAAAAATATCTGTATTTTCAAACTATAATAGAAGGCTTCAATGGAGCATTGAAGATTTTTATCCGAAAAACAGAAGAACTTCAATGGAGAAGTGGAAGAGCTTCAATGGAGAACGACCTAACCCTTTAGGTTAACCTTACCCTTCTTTCAATCTTTATAGTTAGGGCTTTAGTTTAATCGACGTCTTCTTCACCACCAACTTCTATGGAGGAGGAAGAAGCATGAAGAAGATGAGAATAAAAAAAAGATGGGGTAAGAAGAAAAAGAAAACAAAGTAAAATATATATATATTTTTTTTATAAAAAGAAATTCATATAATTTCTCTTATTTACAAATATGTCCTTTTTAGATACACCTATATATCTCATGTTGAGATAATGGGGCTAGCCCCAAGCACATGATCAAACAAATAACTTTGGTTGTATCATTTTCAAGATGTAGAAATTTGTCTTTCTAATTGAGCTAGCATGTGCATGCTTATGCTTCGCTCACAAGCTAGAGTTCACATTCTTCATTAAGTTTATTTTATTTACTTATTTTTTTGACAAAGGGTACAAACAAATTACATATTAATACTAAAGCAAATAGAATTAACTGTCGTTTCTCTTACAATTAGGTGAGCTCTAAGAACGCGCTGACGATCCGCCTTATGGATACTACAAACCCGAAAGGTTAAGCCAAGTTGTAAAATCCTCCGAATGAGCCAAATGTAAGCGACATTACCTTGCCCCTCTCCACAAAGCAGGGAAACAAGATTATAGGAATCAGTAAAAACCATGAGAGACAGAAACCCTTGATCCAAAGCCCATTGTGGGCCATACATGCATGCCAACGCCTCCGCATGTAAAACTGAGGAACAAACTCCAAAGTTACTACCACCACTGATACGATCATCTAGCGGATCATCATTATCCAAGCACTAGCCCATTAAGGTTTAAATAATTAAATACCAGTGGTTTAGTTTAGGAATGAGTTGTTGGTGCTTATTAGGTGGTGTTGTTTTACTTGCTTTATTCAATCAACTAGTAGACTTTTGTTTATTATAAACTAGATAAGCTCTGTGCGATGTACAACATAAAATAATTCTTTGAAATAAATATATATTTTATATATGTCTCTCATATGAGATAAACTATAGAAACATAACCATTAATTGCAATGCTATTTAGATCTAATTAATTTTGATGAACAGTAAATATTTAAGCAAATTATGCAATATGGAGTACTCTTTAACAGAAATAATTATATTTTGAAGCCGAATAGTCACCTATAAATTCATAATATAAAATATGGAGTATAATATAATATAATATAATATAATAATTGTCTTCAAAAAAAATATTATAATAATTTAAGGTAAAATAAATAAATAAATAAGAATATGATGTCAGCACTTGATTTAAGCGGGAAAAATTTTAACATCAGCTTAACATGTGTACAATTTTAAAAAGTGATGATGTCAACGGTTGTTGTTTTAGTATATTTATAGATAGATTCTTGTTTCCTATCCATCAAGGAGACGGTAACATCATTCACCACCCCAAGTTCAAAAGAAGCGATCTTACTTCATGAAATAATAAATGCGTCAAAAGAAATGCAAATGAACGAATTAGACCATCAACATCATTGGTTATTACTCGGATAAACTCGGTGCTCTCTATTTTGAAATATATGTGTTAGTTTGTCTGACACATTTGTTAATATACAAGTTTGACTGTTAATTATATAAGTGTTGACTCAAATGAACAATACAAGAGGAGGGGGATTATATTGTAGAGAAAGTAGGGTAATTTTTGCGGAATTAAGAGTGAAACTCAAACAAAAACTAAAAGTACAAAGAGAGATTTTACGTGGAAAACTTCTTGGCCCTAATCAAGAAGAAAAACCATGACCACAAGGGATTTTAAACTCAACTCTTAATAATAATAGGGCAAACAACCTATTACAAATTAAGACTCTACACTCAAGTTCCTCAACGAACTTAAGCACCCTTCAACTGATCCCTCAATCAGTTGATCACTCTAACTCTCTCTTCTCCTTGCTTCACTCAAAGCAATAAACACTCTTAGAGTTTCCCCAAGCTCTAACCCAATACAACTCAAGATTAAACTCTAAATGCTAAGTACTAAGACACTCAAGGACTTAAGTGGATTATGACTCTTTTTGTAAGCTAAAAGATTGTAATGCTCAAGTGTGTTTTACTCAATAGAACACCAAGTCTTTTTATAGAGGAAGAAGGAAGTTAAACACTGTCGTTTTGCCTTAATCTCCATTCAACCACAACTTCCATAAAACTAGGAAGTGTAGATAATGGGAACTTGGGCAAATTGCTAATCGAATTAATAGGAAGTGGTTTTACTGAATTCATGATTTTTCTCATCCTCTTTGACAAAGTTAAAACACGTTTAAAAGATATTTTCCCAAAACAGATTTTCAAAAAAGATAGCTTTGAATAAAACTGAAAGTCTTGTTTAAAAAGATATTTTAACTAAATGATATTTTTCGAAAATAAACAAGTGAAAATATGGAAAATAAAATCTTTTTCATATAAAATTAAATCCACTTAAATCCAATCAATTATCATTGTACTTAGCATAAATACAAGAAGCCTAAAATTAAAGATAAAATAAAATAGACTCTTTGACACTCTGAGAAGCTTCGACTCTGGAGCTTCAGTTCCTCACTCAAGGAACTTGTTTTGAAGCTTCGACTCTGGAGCTTCAGTTCCTCACTCAAGAAACTTGACATCTGATTAACTTCTTTATCCTTCCATAGCAGACTTAGACTTTGAACCATGCTTCATTCTTACTCCAGAATCTTGTAGCATAAACCTGTCAATAATCAAAGCTAAAACAGAAGTTAAACTAGTTATGGTTTGCTTAGGTTCCTTGAGTCATCATCAAAACTTAGGGTCAACAATATTCCCCCTTTTTGATTAATGACATACCTACGAAAACTCTAGTAAGATAAAGAAGTGACAATCAAAAACAAAAATAAAAAATTTGAACTAAAGGTTTGAACTAGTACATAAGAAACTGAAACTTTTATACCTTAATAAGCAGATGGATGGAGAGCTTAACAACAATTGAGTTTGCCTTTCTTTTCCCCCTTTTGGCTTTCATCAAAAATTTATCCACACATACATATCTAAACACAACACCATACTGAAATGGTTTGTGTACAAAGCACAGAATAAAGCATATATAGGCAGAAATGGTATGCAAATAGTCTTAAAGCTAGCAAGCAAGCAAATATCCACATTACATAAACAAACTGATGTTCCTCCAGAACATCAAAAACAAAAGCAAATACCCTGTTTAATATTAACAGACCAAAAGAAGCAAAAGAAACATAAGTTTAGTCCAGACCAAGTTCAAAGAGTAGAAATAGTTATAGCTAAGACATAAAGAAAAGATGATTACGCTTCAGGGGCAGAGGATTGGTTTTCTTCAGCTACATCATCATCAGGAAGTGCTTCAATCACCATCTCCTCTAGTTTCTTCAGCAATGCAGCCTACCCTGCAGATATAGTGGATGTATTTTGCTGAAAGGATGAAGTGAGTTCTTTAGAGACCTTCACCAGTTCTTCCACTGTGCTTTCAAGAGCCTCAAGTCGTCGAAGCAAGGCTAGCTAAGAGTTTATCATCTGTTTCACAACCTCTTTGAGTGCTTTCAATTCCAGTGTTGAGCTGACAACACTAAATGCAGCAAACCCTGTACCTGTTGGAAAAGATTTTTCATCAGACTTTGTTCCAGGGCTCTCTGTTCCCCTTGAGCACCTTTTTCTTCACTGAGTACCACACAAGGAACAAACTCTACTTTCTCATTCTTTCTCTTAGGCCTTATGGCCAAACTGAGACTCTTTCTTTTCCCAACACTCGAGATACTCCCCTTTTTCTCCTTCTTTTCAGACCCCTCATGTTTTTCTTTTTCTTGCTCACACTCCTCTTCCTCTAGCCATTTATCTAGGTTCTCATCTTGATTTTTCTTCAAGCTTTCATCCTGCTTAGGTTTTGGAAGAGATTTGGAAAGAAACTGAGTGACACCATCAACAACCTTTAGGCTTCTAGCTTCAAGGGTTTTAGGTTGAATATAGTGGTTAGTTTTAAGTTTGAGGCTTTCATAGTTGGTCATGGAAATCCCACTACTTTCGAATAGGGTGATGAGCAAGTTGGCATATCCAACTTTCAAATGGTTGGTTATATAGTGAGTGAGGTGCTGGATCATAAGGGAAGGAAAGTTGATTTGAATTTTGTTTTCAAGACAATACATAAGCACATCATCTAGGTGATTTGCTTCATTCCTATGTTGAGTTCTTGGAAAAATAGCAAGGTGAACAAAGATAAACAACATTTTTTGAATAGGTGAGAACAGATTATGATTGGTTCTAAGTTTGGATGCTTTACCCCCAATGGAATCAACAATCTTTTCAATTGACAAATTATCAACACTCAATTCAGTTTCTTCTTTGAAATACTCATCAAACCCCTCATTAGGAGTCCCAAACGCAGTACTCAAGTCATCAGCATCAAAACTAATCTTTCGATTTTTTTTTGCTAGTACACACACCATTCATATTCTTAAAATTAGCACAAAATTCCTTTAGAGGAGCATGAGCAAGCACATTATCATAACATTCAATGAACAACTTAATCCAATTTTGAGCTTCCAGAATATCAAAAATTTCAGAGTACTTGCTCACTTCACACCATTTTAGGTTTATGCAAAAACCTAGAATGAATCGTTCAGAACTTGCTTCAAGTCTTTTGACAGCAGAAGACTTTGATTTTTCCCCCTGAATTCGTTCGCCCATTTCCTCCCAGCCTTGATCAGCATGTTCCTCTTCCTCAAGCTTCCATTTCTTTGTTTCACTTTGAGCAATTGGCTTGTTTTGGGGTTTTTCTGAAATGGTTTTGGCTGAGGATTCTTGCTCTATGTCCATGGGTGAGTCCTTTTGTGGTGAGTTTTGAATTTTTGGAGAAGTTTCCATGGGAATTGTTGAGGAATTGCTAAATATGAGATTTTATTTTACGGAGTAAGGTGGCGAAGAATAGTGGTTAGGGTTTAGTTTCATTATATAGGGGTAGGAATTTTGAGAGGTAAATTATGTCGGTGGAATAATGTAGAAGGTGAGTTGAATGGGGTAGGTGTCAATAGATGAAGGATAAAAAAGGTGATTATCACTTGGTCAGAATAAAAACTTTAATTAAATGTGATTTAACAAGGAAGGATCTAGTAATATTTTGATCAGAAACTTTGAATTGAATTCGAAGAGTCTAGGGTATTTAACAACAAATTTTGAAGATAAATTTGAAATTTTAAAGATAGATATTTGAGGATATTTTAAAACCAGAATAAAGAAATAAGATTATAGATAGAATTAATTAACTGACAAGCTAATTAATTCAAAAGATAAAACCAAATATTATAGATTTTTGCGGAGGAACTTGGAACAATTCAACATAGTTTGTTAGTAACATAGACATGCTCAATGCAATTTGATTTCTTCACATACATCCATAATACTATATGTAATGCCATACATTCTAATGCTTAGGACTTTGTTTTCACATATTCAGATTGTGTAAGACATATATTGCATACATGATTGACTTATACCTTTGGGGGGGGGAACTTGAGGTCTTCTTAACTCAATTGTATCATGCCAAGTTCCATACGCATCTTTTCAAATTTATCCCTGATCAAAGGCTTAGTAAGTATGTCAGCAAATTGATTTTTAGTATCACAAAAATCAAACTTAATTAAGCCTTTTTCCACATTATCCTTAAGAAAATGATGTCTTATGTGAATATGTTTCACATGAGAATGATGAATTGGATCTTTTGAAATGAATATGGCACTTGTATCATCACAATAAATAGGAATGCAATTATACTTCATACCATAGTCTCTTAATTGTTGCTTTATCCAAAGAACTTGAGAACAACAAGCAGCAGCAGCCACATACTCAGCTTTAGGAGTAGATAAGGCCACTGTATTTTGTTTCTTAGAGATCCAAGAAACTAGGCATGACCCAAGGAACTGGATCATTCTTGAAGTGCTTTTTCTGTTCACCAAATCTCCTTCATAGTCAACATCTGCAAAACCTTTTAAGTCAAAAGTATCACTTCGAGGATAGAAGAGACAAAGATTGTCAGTTCCTTTGAGGTATCTTAGAATCCTCTTAACTGCTGTAATGTGTGACTCTTTAGGATTTGATTGAAACCTAGCACACAAGCCAACACTAAAATCAATATCAAGTCTACTAGCAGTTAAATATATAAGGGATCCAATCATACCTCTATACTTGGTTTGATATACACTAGTTCCTTGTAGATCTTCATCCAATCTTGTGCCAGTTCCCATTGGTGTATGGTTGGTTTTTTCTTGATCAAGATTATATTTCTTCAGCAGTTCCTTGACATATTTTTGTTGGTGAATTGCAATTCCTTTTTCCATTTGTTTAATTTGAAGACCAAGGAAGAAGTTGAGTTCTCCCATCATACTCATCTCAAATTCACCACTCATTAAATCAACAAAATACTTGCACAAGATTTCGTTAGTTTCTCCAAAAATAACATCATCAACATATATTTGAACAACTAATAGGTTAGTTCCTTCAAATTTCAAAAATAAGGTTTTATCAATTTTTCCTCTTTTAAAATCGTTTTGAAGAAGGAACTTGGAGAGCCTTTCATACCAGGCTCTTGGTGCCTGCTTCATCCCATAAAGAGCTTTATCAAGCTTGAAGACATGATTAGGAAATTGGGGGTTTTCAAAACCAGGTGGCTGTTCCACAAAAACATTTTCTTTAAGAAAACCATTTAAGAAAGCACATTTGACATCCATTTGAGATAACTTAAATCCCGTAAATGAAGAAAAAGCAATTAATATTCTAATAGCTTCTAATCTAGCAACAGGAACAAAAGCTTCACCAAAGTCAATACCTTCTTGTTGATTGTAGCCTTTCACAACAAGTCTAGCCTTGTTCCTCACAATTGTTCCATACTCATCCAGCTTGTTTATGAAAACCCACTTGAGCCCTATTACCTTTTTTTTCTTGGGTTTCTCTTCAAGATGTCATACCCTATTCCTTTCAAATTCATTGAGTTCATCTTGCATGGCATTTATCCAGTTAGCATCTTTAAGAGATTCTTCATGATTTCTAGGCTCAATTATGGATAGAAAGGCTTAGAAGGCACAAAAGTTCCTCATCTGTGATCTGGTCTGAGTTCCTCTACTAATGTCACTTATTATGAGATTAGTAGGATGAGAGCCTTGATATTTGTATGGCTTTGGTTGAAACCCTCTGGCTAAAACTCCTATTTGAGGCACTCCTTCTTCTGTTCCTTCTGCTTCCTCTTCGTTTCCTGATTCTTCATGACCTTGTTCCTCCTGGATTTCAGGAGGAGAAACTTCAGCATTTTCTTGATGTTCTTGTTCAGGTTCAACATGTCTTTCCTTAGGATGACTGGATGCTTCTTCATCTTCCTCCCTGTCACTAACCATTCCAATTTCATAATCATTAATGTCTTGTTCCTGCACATTCATAAACATATTAGATTCATCAAATATCACATTTATTATTTCTTCAACACATATAGTATTTTTATTGTAAACTTTGTAAGCCTTGCTATTTGATGCATAGCCAAGGAACATAGCTTCATCACTTCTTTCATCAAATTTTCCAATGTTCCTTTTTCCATATTATGGACAAAGCACCTGCATCCAAAAGCTCTAAAATGAGAAATATTGGGTTTTCTGCCCTTAAACAGTTCATAAGGAGTTTTATTGATGATTGGTCTCATCATAACTCGATTTATAATATAGCATGCAGTATTGATAGCTTCAGCCCAGAAGTCCCTTAGAAGTCCACTAGCTATGAGCATTGTTCTTTCCATGTCTTCTAAGGTCCTGATCTTCCTTTCCACAACCCCATTTTGTTGAGGGGTTCTTGGGCTGAGAAGTTATGATCCATGCCATTCTCTTTATCAAATCTTGAATTTTCGAACTCAGTTCCATGATCTGATTGAATATGGATAATTTGATTTCCACTTGATTTCTGCACTTTCTTGGCGAAGGACACAAATTCATCAAAGGTTTCATCTTTGCTAGACAAAAAAATCACCCAGGTAAATCTAGAAAAATCATTAATTATAACTAGAACATATTTCTTTCCACTTCTACTTTGAACACGCATGAGACCACACAAATCCATGTGAATAAGTTCCAATGGTTTTGTGGTGCTCACCATGTTTTTACTTTTAAAAGATGACCGGACTTGCTTGCCTCTCACACATGCATCATAGATATGTTGTATGAGGAACTTGACTAAGGGAATCCCTATGACCAAGTTCCTTCCTCTAAGTTTATCCATGAGTGAGAAACTAGCATGTCCAAAAAGCTTATGTCATAACAAAGGATCATCATTAATGGCACTCAGACATATAAGGTTGTTCCTTGGGACAAAATTGAGATCCACAATATATGTGTTCCCTTTTTTTAGTTCCTTCAAGAACAACCCTTCCTGTTTTGTCATTAATGATGTTGCATGAATCAGAAGTAAAACTTACAGAGTTTCCTTTATCACAAAATTGTGATATGCTCAGCAAATTGTGCATCAAACCCTCGACCAATAGTACATTTTCAATTGAATGGGAACTTGACCTTCCTACTTTTATTTTTGCAATAACTTCTCCTTTCTTGTTGTCTCCAAAGGTCACAGATCCTCCAGAATAGGCCTCAAGTGAGAGGAATTTTGATTTGTCTCCTGTCATATGCTTTGAACAACCGCTATCGAGGTACCACATGTTGTTCCCCCTCACTTGGACCTGCAAAAGAACTTATTAATCTGTTTCAGGAACCCAGGTTTCCTTAGGTTCTTTGGACGTTAAAACAATGTCAGATTTCCTGACCCAAACTTTCTTAACATTGTTACTAACAGATTGTTCCTTCTTATAACAAGTATTCACTAAGTGACCTGTTTTTCCACAGAAGGAACACACTTTATAACTAGGTAAATCAACATACTTCTTTTTACCTTTATGCTTAGATCGAATGTATCCTAGTCCTTCAGTTCTTTTGGTTTGAGCATTCTCAATCCACTTAGGTATGCCAAGCTGACTAGTGCTTCTCTCTTTTCTAATAGCAAGTTCCTTTTCCAAATTTGCCTTTTCATTTCTTAACTCATCAAGATTATGTTTTAATTTTTCAAAATCTTCATTAAATTTAGGCAATGATTCAGAAGAGGAATTTGACGATTTAAAGTCAGCACTAGCAAGCTTATATTGAGTCAATCCTACATTCACCATAATATTTTCATACTTGAGTTTTTCATTCATTTCTTTTAGAAGAAGATTTTTGTCAAAAAGATCAAAGAATCTGCTTTGAACATCAGTGCGTTGGTTCTCAATCCAGGTGTTGTGTTCCTTGCAGACTCAGCTTTTTCACACTCATTAAACTTTTTAATATCAATTCTCCAGTCATCTTCCATTTCTAAAATGAAATCAATAAGTACTTCTTTAGGAAGAGTTCTAAGGTGATTGGGATCGACAAATACCTCTTTAGCCAGTTCTTCATTGTAAGCCTTTTCATCACTTTTGGCCATTAGACAGAGATTGGTTGTTTCTTCTTCAGGTTGTTCCTCCTCATCTTCACTCTCAGATGCTCCCCAAGCAGCTATCATAGCCTTCCTAATGTCTGTCTTGTTGAAAGGAGTTTTGTTGCTCTTGTTTTGTTCCTTAGCCTTCCCTTTCCCTTTCTCATTTTCCCACAGAGGGCATTCTCGAATGAAATGATATAGAGATCCACATTTGTGACATCCGGAGTCAGCTTTTGAGGTAGAGGACTTTTTGGTGAAGTTCCTTGTTCTATTATTTCTATTGAACATTCTCTTGAACCTTCTCACCAACATGGAAATGACAAGAGCACTTTAGGGTGCGCTTTAGAGCATATTTTAGGATGATTTTAGATGTATTTGGGGCCGCTTTGGCCGATTATTACCTTGTTATGCTTACGTTCCCCATATTACGTGCTTCACGGGTTTTCAGTTTGTTTTTGATGTGTTTTCACGTAATATCAACCGAGTTTAATCGGATCCCGAGCCCTTGATGCGTAACCAAGCTAGCCTTGACCGGAGTCCGAGGAGTTAAGGAAGTTCAAGTGCCGTGCATTGATTACATAGCACAGGCAGCACGACCGTGTTATCATAGGCACACCCGTGCTGGCCTATAAGCAAACAACCCCAGGCAAGGCAGCACGGCCGTGCAAGCCAATAGCACGGCCGTGTCAGTATCCACGCACCCGCACGGCCGTGCAGGCCATTAGCACGGCCGTGCCAGATGTTGCCCGTGCCCGTGTCAGCTTCAGTATGAGCCCCGTGCTAGAGCATATTCAGCACGGCCGTGCCATTTTTAGCACGACCGTGCCAGGAAGCTGCACGACCGTGCCATATATAGCACGGTCGTGCCAATTTGAAGAAGAAATCCGGTTTACTTACTGACAAACTAGCACGGCCGTGCCAAATACAGCACGGCCGTGCTGATCTAGGGTTAACTGCGCGCTTGACTTTTCCGCATTAGAAGACGTATATAAGGCCCAACTTTAAGAGGATTCCTCAGACAGTTTTAGAGATAGTTTTGAGAGCCTTTGTAGAGAGTTATTGGAGAACGTTCTTAGTATTAGAGATTCATTAGTTTTCTTAGAGATATTTCTAGAGATTTTAGTTTTCTTGGATTGATTTGAAGCAAGATTTGCGAAGATTCTTTGTATTATTCATTGACGACGGATATCAAAGTTCTGAACTTTTCCATTGATTCGCATCAATACAATTGGTATTATTCATTCTTGTTTATTAATCAAGCTTTATTATTTGATATACGTGTTTTATACAATGGTTTTCCCCGGTTTTACTTAGTAATTTTATATGGTTTTGAGCTCTACGGAGCCATTTCTTGCTAACAATCTCTTCTTTAGTGTATTCGATTGTTTTAGTAAGCTTTTCAGGAATATGAAGCGTTTCTAGGCAATTGGACGTGTTTTTAGTAGATTCGGAAGAGTTGATAGCCAAGAACTGCAATTTATGTGGAGTGCCCGACCGGGCATGGCTTGCCCGGGCAGACCGGGCAATGAAGAGTTCACAGGAAGAAGCCCAATTCTGAACGGTGCAACGCGCGCCCGATCGGGCAGGCTTCGCCCGGTCAGACCGGGCGATGAAGAAGTCAAGTTATGAAGATGCAATTCTGGAAACGTGTTACGCGCGCCCGACCGGGCGAGGCTCGCCCGGTCTGACCGGGCAAAGAAGGAAAACTGTCGTATTTTACGCAGCTTTCCTCCGCCCGATCGGGCGAGGTTTGCCCGGTCTGACCGGGCGATGTTCAAGATTGCGCGATTTCAGCTATTTCCGAATTTCTATCTTTTGAGGGTATAAATACCCTTTTGTAATTAACTTTTAAAGAGAGTTTTTCATTAGTTTTTCTCCTTAAGCCCTAGAAAACTCTCAAGAACCCTAGTTTTATTTCCTTTAAGCAATTTCAATCTTTTAATCCCAGATTAATCAATTGTTCATCAACAATTTGAGTTCTTTCAATTGGAGTAATTGGTATTTATCTTACTTCACTCTTTTCTGATATTCACTGTTCTCTAAATATGTTTTCTTTACTGTTTCTTGTTTTTGAACTTGATTTTGATTTTATTATGATGTGTGAGTAGTTTCCTTAATCCGGGATCTTGCTAAGCTCGATTATGATTGATGTATAAAGTAGATCTTTAAATTCCCCAATAATAATCCCAATTGACATGCTTAATTGATTGTGTTTATGCCAATACTAGATTAGGAATAATTAGTATTGTTATCATCCCTTTGTTCTTATTGCAACGGAAGTTGGGTATTAACGGGATTAGGTTATTCCAATTAAGGGTTTGAAGATCATCACGGAAGTAGATGATTGAATAATTAGGAATCTAGGCATGGTGTTTAATGTCCCTTATTCGCTTGATTCCACGGAAGTAGGCTTGATAGTTAATTTGGGAAGCCATTGATAACTTGGAAGAGACCTTTGGTATTATTATTAGGGATTGCTTTTCTTCTTGTCAATTGATTTATATATTGGGGGTAGATTTATTAGTTTATCAATCATAATCGTGGTAATGCTTGATCTTGGATGCTTTAGTTTATTGATTAATATTTCCTCTAGTTAATTGTGTTATTTAATATATTAGTTGATTATTATCATCCATTATTGATTGGTGACGTGCTTAGTGATTAATTGAGTCTGATTAATTGAATGAACCATAGTCTCTTGGGATTCGATCCTTACTTGCCCTACTACACAGTTAGAAGGAATAGTTAGGTTATTTTTGTTAGGTACGCGATAAGCCTATCAAATTTTTGGCGCCGTTGCCGGGGACTAACGGTTTCATATTGATTTTCCGTGATTCGTTTTTACTAAGCGTTGTTTGTTGCTTCGGCTATTGCCTCCTGTGTTTTTGATGTTCTTTGCCTAGTTCTTTGTTGTATGCAAACACGTCGCTCAGGGTCAGACGACTTAGTGCCTCTCGATTCAGAAATTGAAGCGACTGCAAGAAGACGAAGAAGTAGAAGAAGAGCAGGTAACAGAAATATGGAAGACCAAGCAACAAAGTCTCTTTTGGAGTACGGTATCCCTGACACAACAACCGGACTCCTTTCTAGCATTGTTAGACCACCTATCACCGCTCAGAATTTTGAATTGAAACCGCAGTTTATTCAATTCATATCCAATGATTCATTTGCTGGCACACCTCTTGATTGCCCAGTGAATCATATAGATGGTTTCTTGGAAAAGTGTGACACTATGAAGCTGAATGGTGTTACAGATGATGCTCTTAGACTTCGCCTTTTTCCATTCTCATTACGGGATAGGGCGAAGGAATGGTTAAGAGATGAGGGTTCTGGTTCCTTTGATACATGGGATAAACTAGTAAAAGCTTTTCTGGTCAAGTTCTTGGGACAAGAAAAGACTGCAAGATTAAGGAACGAGCTATCCACTTTCAGGCAATCAGATGAAGAATCCTTATATGACGCATGGAGGAGATTCAAGAGATTACAGAGACAGTGCCCTCATCATGGCATACCTGAATGGATGTTAATCCAAACCTTTTATAACGGTCTAACCCATGAATTCCGGATCTATATCGACGCCGCATCTGGAGGCTCCCTTTTAACTAAAAATCCAACCGAAGCAAAGGAGCTGGTTGAGAAGATGTCAGCCAATGACAACTATCACCCAGGCGGCCGAAATAGTGTCAAGAAAGGAGGTAAATTAGATGTTGATGCTCTAACTCTTTTAACTAGTTCTGTGCAGGCACTTTCAAGCAAGTTCGATAGATTACAAACTGGATCTTCTAATAATGTGCTAGAAACTTGTCAAATGTGTAATACTCAAGGTCACATCGCACCTAATTGCCCACGAAATTCGAATGAGGTATCAATTGAGGAAGCCAATGCCTTCTACAATTCCAACCCTAAAAGACCATACGATCCCCATTCTAATACTTATAATGAAGGTTGGAAGAATCACCCAAATTTCTCATACAAAAACACCCAGGCTCAGCAAAATCCACCTCCGCCCCCACCTCGAAACAACAATTATAATCCACCTGGTTTTCAACCAAGACCACCCCTAGTACAACAACCCATGCAACCTATGCAACCACTCCCTCAAAAATCCAATCTCGAACTAATGATGGAGAACTTCATCAACACCACAAATAATTCCATCCAACAGTTACAAGCCCAGAATAAGCTCATGGAAAATCAAATAAGCCAACTTGCTCATCAAGTCGGCCAATCTTCAAAAACACCAGGTACGTTTCCTGGCCAAACAGAGCAACCACAAAAGGGGCACATGAATGCTGTAATTTTAAGGAGTGGAAAACAGTTGGAAGACCTTCCCGTAAGGGAACCATCAACGATAGATATTGAGGGAATGAGTGAAAAACAGGGGATTTTGCAAAATTCTTCTTCGCCTGGCCAGACCGGGCAATGTCCGCCCGATCGGGCGCGAGAAGCAGTCGACGAAAAACAGGGGACTGTGCGAATTTCTTCTTCGCCCGGTCAGACCGGGCAAGGTCCGCCCGATCGGGCGCAAGAAGAAATTCCAGACAAACAGAAGAACATAAGCAGCTCTTCTTCGCCCGGTCAGACCGGGCAATCACTGCCCGACCGGGCGGGAGATCCAGACAGCCTAATTCCAAGGAATGATGTTCAAGAAAAGCCACGGGAACCGATCCCACCTCTCGCCCCATACATGCCAAGAGTCCCTTTCCCACAGAGGTTAGCCCAGGCTAAGTTAGAGAAAAAGTACGGTAAATTTCTAGACATCCTTAAGAAACTTCACATTAATATACCGTTCTTGGATGCAATTTCTGAAATGCCTTCTTATGCAAAGTTTTTGAAAGACATGCTATCTAACAAGAAGAAGCTTGCAGAGAATGCTACTGTTTCTCTAACTGCAGAATGTAGTGCCATTCTGCAAAACACTCTTCCTAAGAAACTAGGTGATCCAGGCAGCTATTCAATCCCAGTGAAGCTCGGAGATATAGAGATCAATAGAGCGCTATGCGATCTTGGTGCAAGTGTAAGCCTTATGCCGCTCTCCATCTGCGAAAAGCTTCAAATGGGTGAGCTAAAGCCTACAAGGATATCTCTGCAACTTGCAGACAGGTCAGTTAAATTTCCCCTCGGTATACTTGAAGATGTTCCATTGCGAGTTGGTAAATTCTTTATTCCATGTGATTTTGTTGTTATGGAAATGGAAGAAGATGCCCATGTCCCTATTATTCTTGGTAGACCATTCTTAGCTACTGCAGGTGCAATTATTGACATGAAGAATGGGAAAATAACATTTGAAGTAGGGGATGAGAAAATGGAGTATTCA
Source organism: Chenopodium quinoa (assembly GCF_001683475.1). Classification (NCBI taxonomy): domain Eukaryota; kingdom Viridiplantae; phylum Streptophyta; class Magnoliopsida; order Caryophyllales; family Amaranthaceae; genus Chenopodium; species Chenopodium quinoa. The sequence goes on from NW_018744926.1 coordinate 260,000, forward strand.
TTACTGAATGCTATGGGAAATCCGTCTATGGGTGAGACTATTTGTCAAGTGGATGTCCTCGATGATCTACAACAAGAACAACTTCCCCTGATCAAAAAGGAAGATGCTCTTGAAACGGTGTTGATAGGGAGTATCCATGATGAAGATTGGGAAGTAAGGGAGTACACGAGGCTACTAGAAGACGCAAAAGCTAATCCAATCATCGCTCCAGTCAAGGAAGTCCTTAGTACATCGAGTGTTGGGGAGAGTTCGACGCCTCCCGAGGTAGAGTTGAAACCCCTTCCATCTAATCTTAAATATGCATATCTTGGTCCTAAAAATACATACCCTGTTATTGTTAATGCTGAGCTTAATAACATTGAATTAGAGAAACTTCTCGCTGTTTTAAGAAAATATAGAAATGTTATTGGGTATACCATTGATGATATCAAGGGTATTAATCCCTCTTTTTGTATGCATAAGATCATTCTTGAGGACGATCATGCCTCCTCTAGAGAACCTCAAAGAAGGCTAAATCCAACTATGATGGAGGTAGTCAAGAAAGAGGTTCTCAAATTGCTTGCTGCAGGAATAATCTACCCTATCTCAGATAGTAAGTGGGTTAGTCCTGTACAAGTAGTACCAAAGAAAGGAGGTATGACAGTTGTCAAGAATGACAAAGGCGAGCCTGTTGCCACAAGAACTGTTACAGGGTGGCGGATGTGCATTGATTACAGAAAATTAAATAAAGCCACCCGTAAAGATCATTTCCCCTTGCCTTTCATTGATCAAATGCTCGAACGATTGGCTAACCATTCCTTTTTCTGTTACTTGGATGGATATTCCGGTTTTTTTCAAATCCCCATCCGCCCTTGTGATCAGGAAAAGACTACATTCACATGTCCATATGGCACCTTCGCATATCGCAGAATGCCATTCGGACTGTGTAATGCCCCAGCCACGTTCCAACGGTGTATGATGGCTATTTTCTCAGGTCTCATAGAAAATTCTATGGAAGTTTTTATGGATGATTTTTCTGTTTATGGTTCATCTTTCGATATTTGCCTTGATAATCTAACAAAGGTGCTCCATAGATGCCAGGATGTCAATCTGATATTGAACTGGGAGAAGTGCCATTTTATGGTACAACAGGGAATCGTTTTAGGCCATGTAGTTTCAAACAAAGGGATTGAGGTGGACAAAGCCAAAGTAGAGGTAATAGAGAAACTTCCCCCTCCAAATTCTGTGAAAGAAGGAGAGCAAGTCCTTCTATTCAATTCAAGGTTGAAACTATTTCCAGGGAAACTCAGGTCAAGATGGTCGGGCCCTTTCACGGTCTACAAAGCATATCCTTATGGCACCATTGAATTATGGAACAACACCGGGGGCACCTTCAAAGTCAATGGACAAAGGGTGAAGCACTATCGAGCGGGAGATCCTATTGAAGAAAAGTCAGATATCACATTCTCTTCCTCACCACAAACTCAATGAGGATGAATACGGTCAAGCTAATGACCTTCTAAACAAGCGCTTGCGGGAGGCAACCCGATTCTTTTTGAGGAGCCGTCGAGATTCCTATGCTCTCCTTACGCTGCAATGAGGCCATTGCCGCATTTAGCTTGGGGGAGTTGCTTCGTACATGTGGTACTCTCTCTCTCCTTATCTCTCTTATCTTTCTTGTTTTATTTTAGTGTAGTTATTTTAGTTTTTTTTTTTTTTTTTTTTAAAAAAAAAAAAAAAAAAAAAAAAACATACAAAAAATACGATCCAATGAATAATAAATCATGCTTCCCTGTGCCCCATTCATGAAAATTGTTTTAATTCTTGGTATATGATGACGAGTATTGTGGATAGGTTAGCCATGATTTGATGTTTGATTACTTGGATGTCTTAACATGAGTCAATTTTGCCCAACTACTTGTGAATATAGTGCTTGACTAGTTGATTTGGTTAGGAATGTGTGTTAGTTCCTGGTATGTCAATGAAGTTGAGTATTGGTTTATAACTTTGAGTAATGTTTGCATGACTCATTAATATGCACATTGAGGAGGACGAAGGCATTTGTTCCTCTAGGTGGCTTTCAGACGATATTAGATACATTTGTTCCCTTCTTGCTACCCATGTTGTTGCTTGTGCCCTTTTATTGTTTATTTTGCCACATTACAAGCCTATTTAAGCCCCATTGGTTACTAGTCCCAAGCTTGGCTTGGGGGAGCTAATAGTGAGTGAGGTGAGGGAGTTGTAGTGTGCATGTAATCTGCACAATTTTGGGTGGATTTGAGAAGTTTTTATTTGTTCTTATTGTTGTGGATTGAAAAAATTGAAAATTTATTGTGCAAAGAAAAAATTCCAATGTGAGATGAAAAAAAGGGAAAAGAAAGAGCAAAAGAAAAAAATTGTTTCAATGTTCAAGTGTTCTAATTGAAGGCTGCTCAAGAAAAAAAAGGAGAGTTCAAAGTTTGTTTGTTCACTCAAGTTCTATAATTTTATATTTTGTATATATGAGTGAAATTTTAAGTGTTGGAAATTTTTAATATAATTGGATGTTTGGTGAATTTTTGGTAGAGTTGAGTTGTGTTGGAGATGATTTGGTCATTAATTCATTTTGATCTTGGTTTTATTTATTAGGATTTTGGCTCCCTTAAGCATAGCTTTACTCTTACATTTTCCCAAATATTTCCTACCTTTTATCCTAGCCTTACATTACAAGCTTTGAAGACCTTCTGACCTTTGTGCATAGAGTTGTGTGAATGTGAAATTAGTTGTTTTCCAATGCAAAGAATGATTTGATATATTTCGAGTCGACTGCTAGGTTGAGTGCTTGTTTTCTTTAAACACACGAGTGCGTGAGTTTGGGAGGGCATTGTTCACATTTAAAGGAGTTGGATGGAGAGCGATCGAGTATATCTTTTACTCGCCACATAAATGAGAGTTGAGTGTGTGAACACTAGTCTTGAATTCTATATGCTCTTGTGGTTTGCTCTATTTGACTATTGTCAGACAGGATGAGTAGTCAGATGGATTTGATTGGTTGACTTTGATGCATAACTGTCGAGTTTACCTTTAATCGTATTTATTGATTTGAATTGCTTTTGGGGTGAAGTATTGATTTATTTATTCATTGCTTTGCTTAGGGACAAGCAAAGGTTTAGCTTGGGGGAATTTGATATACGTGTTTTATACAATGGTTTTCCCCGGTTTTACTTAGTAATTTTATATGGTTTTGAGCTCTACGGAGCCATTTCTTGCTAACAATCTCTTCTTTAGTGTATTCGATTGTTTTAGTAAGCTTTTCAGGAATATGAAGCGTTTCTAGGCAATTGGACGTGTTTTTAGTAGATTCGGAAGAGTTGATAGCCAAGAACTGCAATTTATGTGGAGTGCCCGACCGGGCATGGCTTGCCCGGGCAGACCGGGCAATGAAGAGTTCACAGGAAGAAGCCCAATTCTGAACGGTGCAACGCGCGCCCGATCGGGCAGGCTTCGCCCGGTCAGACCGGGCGATGAAGAAGTCAAGTTATGAAGATGCAATTCTGGAAACGTGTTACGCGCGCCCGACCGGGCGAGGCTCGCCCGGTCTGACCGGGCAAAGAAGGAAAACTGTCGTATTTTACGCAGCTTTCCTCCGCCCGATCGGGCGAGGTTTGCCCGGTCTGACCGGGCGATGTTCAAGATTGCGCGATTTCAGCTATTTCCGAATTTCTATCTTTTGAGGGTATAAATACCCTTTTGTAATTAACTTTTAAAGAGAGTTTTTCATTAGTTTTTCTCCTTAAGCCCTAGAAAACTCTCAAGAACCCTAGTTTTATTTCCTTTAAGCAATTTCAATCTTTTAATCCCAGATTAATCAATTGTTCATCAACAATTTGAGTTCTTTCAATTGGAGTAATTGGTATTTATCTTACTTCACTCTTTTCTGATATTCACTGTTCTCTAAATATGTTTTCTTTACTGTTTCTTGTTTTTGAACTTGATTTTGATTTTATTATGATGTGTGAGTAGTTTCCTTAATCCGGGATCTTGCTAAGCTCGATTATGATTGATGTATAAAGTAGATCTTTAAATTCCCCAATAATAATCCCAATTGACATGCTTAATTGATTGTGTTTATGCCAATACTAGATTAGGAATAATTAGTATTGTTATCATCCCTTTGTTCTTATTGCAACGGAAGTTGGGTATTAACGGGATTAGGTTATTCCAATTAAGGGTTTGAAGATCATCACGGAAGTAGATGATTGAATAATTAGGAATCTAGGCATGGTGTTTAATGTCCCTTATTCGCTTGATTCCACGGAAGTAGGCTTGATAGTTAATTTGGGAAGCCATTGATAACTTGGAAGAGACCTTTGGTATTATTATTAGGGATTGCTTTTCTTCTTGTCAATTGATTTATATATTGGGGTAGATTTATTAGTTTATCAATCATAATCGTGGTAATGCTTGATCTTGGATGCTTTAGTTTATTGATTAATATTTCCTCTAGTTAATTGTGTTATTTAATATATTAGTTGATTATTATCATCCATTATTGATTGGTGACGTGCTTAGTGATTAATTGAGTCTGATTAATTGAATGAACCATAGTCTCTTGGGATTCGATCCTTACTTGCCCTACTACACAGTTAGAAGGAATAGTTAGGTTATTTTTGTTAGGTACGCGATAAGCCTATCATTATTCCTTAATCAGAATTCATGTTTATATCTATTATGCTTTTGGAATTCATTATTGCTTTGATTATGAATATGTGTGAGTAGTCTCGTAGCTAGGGTTTCGGGATGAAACCCGGCCTAGGTAATCTATGTAATTGAGGATTGATTTTGATAAACGGATTGTGATTAAATTGATTATATGCGATTGCATGTTAATTCATTATAATAGGAGTAGCTAACCTAGAATCTTGAATTTGATTGCATGATATTCTTGATTTGAACAAGAGATTGTGAATTGAGTATTTCATTATTGAATGTGGTTTGATTATGTATCGAGTAATGTTAAGTGCATGAGAAATCCAAGCTTATTATTGCCCGTTGTCTTCCTATAACATGATATTGATCAGACTTATAGTCTTTGCATATCCCGTTTGTCTCTGTGATTCCTTGTTGCTTAGTTACCAATGGTTAGGCGGATTCCCGTTCTCCCTAGTGTCTTAGTTTATTGATTAATTCCATCTTATTAGTATTATTTTAGAACACCATTTTCCATTGATTTTGAACTAGCTTAGGTTTAAGATTGATTTGCAATTACTCTCGTTCCTCGTGGACCGAACCTTTATTTTCCATTGTACTTGGTTATAGGGTGTTCGTATAAGTATTGTTTGATTGAGAGTTAGATTTTAGCGACCGATTTAACCCTTGTCAAAATGGCGCCGTTGCCGGGGAACGGTGTTTGTTAATTGCTTTTTGATTTCTTGAGTCTAGTTCATCATAAAAAAGCAAAAAAAGATTTTTTCCCTTTTTGCTACACTTGTAGCCCTGCTATTTAATTGGTTTGGTTGGTGTGTATGCGCAGGTCTAAATAGATAGAATTAATACCCTTCGATCCAGAAATCGAAAGAACTTTGAAGAGCAATCGTAAATCTCGATTGACGTCATCAAACTCTCAAGGAAAGGAACACAACACACAACAGGTTCCAATGGCAGACATACCGCGCCAACCCAATCGGCCAGCACCACGACCCCTTAAGGAGTTGGGAACTCCTGGGGCGTATAGAGCTTCAAGTGGGATTGCTCCACCCACTACTGAGGCCAAGGAATGGAAGATTTGAAGCTCGAGGTAGCGGATTTGCGCCGGTCGAACGAGGATATGACCTCCGCCTTCAGAGACCTGAAGAGGAGTGTTGATGATATGGCCTCCCGTTTCCCTTATGGCCCGGGCGGGCCTAGCTCGTGATCCCTTTCCCTTTCCCTTTAGTTAGCTCCCTCTCCTTACTATTGTAAGTCCTTGATGTATAAACATTGAGGACAATGTTTGATTCTAGCTTGGGGGGGGTCTTACTTGTATTCATTCTAAAACAAAAAAAAAAAAAAAAAAAACAGATTTACTGCTTTCCTAGACTAACCTTAACTTGTTTTCTAGTATGTCTTTCCTTTTTGCAGATTGGGAACATTCGAGACGCGACATGAGTTTGAAGAACGATGCTATGGCCGTTAATTGGAGCTCCCGGGAAGCAAATTTGGTGAGATCTTTTCTTTTTTTGTGTGCTTAGGATAGTTTAGTTTAGGAAGAAGTTGAATGGTTCGAGGATGTTTGATCGGTTCTAAGGAACCTGGGATCGTTGATGTTTATATCATTCGATCACTTGTTTGTCGATTGGGATTTTATGTGATTTTTATGCCTCGTTATGTGCCTTTCAACTTATTCAGTTGGCTTAGTTGTACATATGTTTGTGTTAGATAGGAAAAGCTTCTGCTATGAGGATGTGTGGTTTAGCTTATATGATATGCCTCGTAGTCTTTTCCTATGTTTTTGGATCATAATAAACTTGTCTAATTGCAAAATTTTGGAATATTGTTCATGTTGGATTCGAAATGTGAATGAATGTGTATGGAATGTCTATTTCCACTTAAGCCAAGGATGAATACACAGTTCGAGTCTATTGTTGATCAATGTGGACGAGTCTAGGCGAAGGCTAGAAATAGAACACTTTTGTCATGTGAAACTCTATGCCTTTGGGCTGTGGTAAGATGGAGTCGCTTCCGGTTGTGGATTTGACCCCCTTGATTGGTAGTTGCTTTATTTGTTAGATCCCGTGAGGTTTATTTGTTCTAGCCTTCATCATTCTTGTTGAGTGGCATATTTGGATCCTTGATTACGCATTTTTCGATCTTTGTGTTGACTAGTAGCTCCCGAGACCGACTTGACACTTTTAAGGGAGGAAGAGGGCACCTTTTTCATTTTTCTTATTTTGTTCCTTTTGTTTTGTTACAAATTGATTTTCTTTTTACATCATCTTACTTGCTAACCATGTTTGAGCTTTAATTCCATTCTTGGTTAACCGTGTTACAAACCCGATGGCCAATGTTTTACCAACCCTTAGTTGTGAAGCGTTTACCTAGATAGGTTTGTTGAGCTTATTGTTTACTAATCAAGAAATAAAGTTTGATAGTTGGTTTGAGCAGGTGTGAAAGTGAGCCTAATTGTAAATATGTAATGTGAAAGTCATTTTGCCATCAATAAAAAAAAGAAAAAAAAAGAAGAAGAGAAAAGCCGTCCGAATTGTGAAAAAGGCAAGGACACATAAATAAAGTTTTGAAGTTTGAAAGAGGTCATTTGAGTGTGTATTATATGGATAATTTGGGATGTGTAAGAATGTGAATCAATGAGATTGTGGAAAGTGAATTACATCTATTGAACTATTGTTTTTGAGAATTGTGATTCTTTGCGCTTCATTTAGGAATTAACCCCACTTTTTTAAATTGTTTTCACCTACCTTACACATTGCCAATACCTTACAACCCTTTTAAGACCCTTAGACTTTAGAGGTGTTCGGTTCTCAAACGGTGGAGGGAGATACCTTTCAACCCTATGGAAAGATTATGCGTAATCGAGATGTCGGGATACCTTTGTTATTTCCTCAAAACATCACTTCTTCCGGTTCTTCGAGGAATCACGAGGGGCCAATTAGGGTGGTGATTTGAAGCAAAAGGGGAGGACGTGGCCGGTTTGGTCGGGTTTAGAGGGAAGCATGATTTCTTTGTTCTCTATGCTTGGTTTAGGTCTTGTTCCCATTTGATCAACGATATCTTGGATTGTGTGTCTCGTTGCTTGTTTGAGTGAGTTTTCCTTCCGTGCATGGTTGTTCTAAGTAGGATCCATTGATTTCATTCCGTGCTTAATTTGATTTGTTCGCAATGGCATAGTTTTATTTGATCTTGTGTGTGTTTCCCTTGGTTTTTGCTCGAGGACTAGCAAAAGTGTAGCTTGGGGGGTTTTGACAAGCGCACTTTAGGGCGCGCTTTAGAGCATATTTTAGGATGATTTGGGATGTATTTGGGGCCGCTTTGGCCGATTATAACCTTGTTATGCTTACGTTCCCCATATTACGTGCTTCACGGGTTTTCGGTTTGTTTTTGATGTGTTTTCAGGTAATATCAACCGAGTTTAATCGGATCCCGAGCCCTTGATGCGTAACCGAGCTAGCCTTGACCGGAGTCCGAGGAGTTAAGGAAGTTCAAGTGCCGTGCATTGATTACATAGCACAGGCAGCACGACCGTGTTACCATAGGCACACCCGTGCTGGCCTATAAGCAAGCAACCCCAGGCAAGGCAGCACGGCCGTGCAAGCCAATAGCACGGCCGTGTCAGTATCCACGCACCCGCACGGCCGTGCAGGCCATTAGCACGGCCGTGCCAGATGTTGCAGCGTGCCCGTGTCAGCTTCAGTATGAGCCCCGTGCTAGAGCATATTCAGCACGACCGTGCCATTTTTAGCACGGCCGTGCCATATATAGCACGACCGTGCCAATTTGAAGAAGAAATCCGGTTTACTTACTGACAAGCTAGCACGGCGTGCCAAATACAGCACGGCTGTGCTGATCTAGGGGTTAACTGCGCGCTTGACTTTCCGCATTAGAAGACGTATATAAGGCCCAACTTTAAGAGGATCCTCAGACAGTTTTAGAGATAGTTTTGAGAGCCTTTGTAGAGAGTTATTGTAGAACGTTCTTAGTATTAGAGATTCATTAGTTTTCTTAGAGATATTTCTAGAGATTTTAGTTTTCTTGGATTGATTTGAAGCAAGATTTGCGAAGATTCTTTGTATTATTCATTGACGACGGATATCAAAGTTCTGAACTTTTCCATTGATTCGCATCAATACAATTGGTATTATTCATTCTTGTTTATTAAATCAAGCTTTATTATTCCTTAATCAGAATTCATGTTTATATCTATTATGCTTTTGGAATTCATTATTGGCTTTGATTATGAATATGTGTGAGTAGTCTCGTAGCTAGGGTTTCGGGATGAAACCCGGCCTAGGTAATCTATGTAATTGAGGATTGATTTTGATAAACGGATTGTGATTAAATTGATTATATGCGATTGCATGTTAATTCATTATAATAGGAGTAGCTAACCTAGAATCTTGAATTTGATTGCATGATATTCTTGATTTGAACAAGAGATTGTGAATTGAGTATTTCATTATTGAATGTGGTTTGATTATGTATCGAGTAATGTTAAGTGCATGAGAAATCCAAGCTTATTATTGCCCGTTGTCTTCCTATCACATGATATTGATCAGACTTATAGTCTTTGTAAATCCCGTTTGTCTCTGTGATTCCTTGTTGCTTAGTTACCAATGGTTAGGCGGATTCCCGTTCTCCCTAGTGTCTTAGTTTATTGATTTATTCCATCTTATTAGTATTATTTTAGAACACCATTTTCCATTGATTTCGAACTAGCTTAGGTTTAAGATTGATTTGCAATTACTCTCGTTTCTCGTGGACCGAACCTTTATTTGCCATTGTACTTGGTTATAGGGTGTTCGTATAAGTATTGTTTGATTGAGAGTTAGATTGTAGCGACCGATTTAACCCTTGTCAGGCAACCTCTTCTTCTTTCACCTCAGAATCTTCTGGATCACCAGCTGTGAGAGCCAAGCCTTTTCCTTTGTCTCCTTCACTATTGCTTGTTCCTAAGTGCAACTCATGAGTCATGAGGGAACCAACAAGTTGCTCAATGTTGAACTTCGTGAAGTCCTTAGTTTCTTGTAAGGCAGTCACCTTGGCTCTCCATCTTTCATCTTGAGGGAGGCTTCTTAGAACTTTCCTGACCTGCTCATCAATTGGGATTTGCTTTCCAAGAGAAACAAGCTCATTAATAATGTTAGTAAACCTGGTTAATATTTCCTGGATTGTTTGTTAAGGTTGCATTTCAAAACGTTCATATTTAGACATAAGCAGATCAATTTTAGAGCGTTTCACCTCGTTAGTTCCTTCATGTGTTACATGAAATAAATCCCAAATTTTTTAGCATTTTTGCAGCCCATAACACAATTGTGTTCATGGGATCCAAGACCACAGTGAAGTAATTTAACAGCAAGTGCAGTAATTTAACAACAAGTGCATTAATTTCCATTTTTTTCAAAATCTTCCTTATAAAATTCAGATATGGGTTTAGGTACTACCTCATTTTCACCAGTAGTTTTGGTGATTTCAAAATAAGCAAATTCAATAACTCTCTAAACTATAGTTGTCAGCTTTAATAAAAATCTCCATCCTGTTCTTCCAATAGGTGTAGAACTTCCCATTGAATATAGGAGGACGCTGCATAGAGTAACCTTCTTCTTGTTTCTCGTGATTGTTCATCTTGCTTCCAGGACCTTAACTCGTTAGGGTTTCCTGATTTCTTCGAGGAACTAGCTCTGATACCAATTGTTGACTCGACTAAACAATACAAGAGGGGGTGAATTGTAATGTAGAGGAACTAGGGTAATTTTTGCGGAATTAAGAGAGAAACTCAAACAAAAACTAATATTGCAAAGAGAGATTTTATGTGGAAAACTTCTTGGCCCTAATCAAGAAGGAAAACCACGACCACAAGGGATTTTAAACTCAACTCTTAATAATAATAGGCAAAACAACCTATTACAAATTAAGACTCTATACTCAAGTTCCTCAACAAACTTAAGTACCCTTCAACTGATCCCTCAATCAGTTGATCACTCTAACTCTCTCTTTCTCCTTGCTTCACTCAAAGCAATAAACACTCTTAGAGTTTCCCAAACTCTAACCCAAAACAACTCAAGATTAAACTCGAAATGCTAAGCACTAAGACACTCAAGGACTTAAGTGGATTATGACTCTTTTTGTAAGCTAAAAGATTCTAATGCACAAGTATGTTTTACTCAATAGAAAACCAAGTCTTTTTATAGAGGAAGAAGGAAGTTAAAAACTGCCATTTTGCCTTAATCTCCACTCAGCCACAACTTCCATAAAACTAGGAAGTGTAGATAATGGGAACTTGGGCAGATTGCTAATCGAATTAACAGGAAGTGGTTTTACTGACTTCCTGGTTTTTCTCAACCTCTTTGACAAAGTAAAAACACGTTTAAAAGATATTTTCCCAAAACAGATTTTCCAAAAAGATAGCTTTGAATAAAACTAAAAAACTTGTTTAAAAAGATATTTTAACTAAATGATATTTTTCGAAAATAAACAAGTTAAAATATGAAAAATAAAATCTTTTTCATATAAAATTAAAAACCACTTAAATCCAATCAATTATCATTGTACTTACCATAAATACAAGAAGCCTAAAATTAAAGATAAAATTAAAAAAGACTCCTTGACACTTTGAGAAGCTTCGACTCTGGAGCTTCAGTTCCTCACTCAAGGAACTTGTCTTGAAGCTTCGGCTCTAGAGTTTCAGTTCCTCACTCAAGGAACTTGACATCTGATTAACTTCTTTATCCTTCCATAGCAGACTTAGACTTTGAACCATGCTTCATTCTTACTCCAGAATCTCGTAGCATAAACCTGTCAATAATCAAAGCTAAAACAGAAGTTAAACTAGTTATGGTTTACTTAGGTTCCTTGAGTCATCATCAAAACTTAGGGTCAACAATAAGTATAAATTATAAATTATTATAAGTATAAATTACGGAAAAATAATAATGTTGAAGATGTACATTAAAAAGAGTTTGAACTTGTATTTCCTCCTACAATACTAGTGTAATATTTATTTAATATATTAGCAAAATATGGTGGTAAATTTCAAAATGGTATTATGGAACCAAAAGCATACAATGAGAATTATGAGAATATCGTTATGACCCCTTTTCAAGTATTTTGGGTTTCTGGCATTGGGTTAGCCAGGGATGTCGCACATCATAACACAATACCAAAAAAAAGGCACACTATTATTATGTGTGTCAGGCCGTAAGCCATGCATGGACTGCATTTTTTTTTAGAAGTACAATAAGGCATGATATATCATACTAAAATAAGGTAATTCGTTTTAAGCACACAAACAGCAGTATGTGGGCTTTAGCTATTCTTAGGCCGCTCTTTTAAAATTTTTGCACAACATGTAGCGAGTTGGCTGATTGTGGATCAGACATGGCAACATACACAACCAAATTCGACCCAAAACCATAATTACTACTTTTCATTGCCTCTACTTTTCCATGTCACTGATCCACCAAACGCCTTTATATTCAATTGAATTGCACTTTACTTTTTCTTTTTCTTTTTTAAAAAAAAAAATAAAATAAAAATTGAAGCAGCCATATAAGACTGGCAATTATATGTGGTACTAATTAACAGACTGTAGTAGTCAATACTTGACTTCTAAGAGACTATTCCATGATGTTTCCTTACACCAAGGGAATACTAGTAAACATTGCACCAACTAAAGTGGACATTTATCAATGGTTTTAGCCTTGTGCTTTCAAATGCCTATAAAATGTTGGACATCTAGATAATGTTTTAGAGCTTTAATCATAGTCCTTATTAATTTTATCCAAGAAAATTAAAAAAATATGGGCTTTTCCACTTGTATTTCTATTAGTCCTTTCCATCCAATATCATACACTAAAGAGTGAAATACCAGGTGCAAGGGGATTGTAAACAGAAGAAAGAGTAGAGAGAAGAGGGAGAGTCTGTGATAATATTCAGATAAAACAGATTACAATTCCTTAGAGAAAAAGTAAGAAAACTAGCTGGGAATATAAACACTACATGACAAAGTTACCTAACCAATCAACACTAATCATTGGTCACTGAATACAACGAACCTGCGAGGAAGCTACAACAGGACAGGTGGTATACCAACATTGGAGCAGCAACTGTTATAGCTGTCATACAGCCACCAATACTTAACCATGATTAGGAAGATGGTTAGAACAAAGGTTATACCCTTATTACCCCCTCTGAAGCTGAGTGGTTGTGGGAACACACCCAGCTTGAGAAGTAAAAGGTTATGCTGCTTCACTGGCAATATTTTGGTGAGAACATCAGCTAACTGCTCTGTTGAAGGAACATGCTAAGTGATTAAAGTACATCCTTGACCATATCTCGAACATAATGATAGTCCATTTCCACATGCTTGGTTCTTTCATGAAGCACTGGGTTGGCAACAATAGCAAGGGCAACTTGATTGTCACACTTTAAAATAGTTGGAGCAAGACAATTCAAACCAAGGTCTTTGAGAAGAGATTTCAGCCAAGTAACTTCACAAGCAGTCATAGCCATGGCTCTGTATTCTGCTTCTGCTGTAGATAAAGCCACTTTAGATTGCTTTTTGGCCTTCCAGGAAACAGGAAATCACCAAGTAGAATGCAATAAACTGTAGTGGAACGTCTGGTATTGGGGCAGCTTGCCCAATCACTGTCAGAGTAAGCAGTCAAGTGAGCAGCAGAGGAGGAAGCAAGTAAGATGCCCTGAGATTTTGTTCCTGCCAAGTACCTAAGCAATCTCTTTGCAGCTTGCATATGAGTAGAGGTAGGAGCATGCATGTATTGGCTGAGCAATTGAACTGAGAAAGCTATATCAGGTCTAGTTACAGTCAAATATATAAGCTTCCCAAGAAGCTTTTGATATATGACAGGACTGGGAAGAAGTGTCCCTTTCTCTGCTGTAAGTTTGAGATGAGTGTCCATGGGGAGTTTAAGAGGCTTCACATCAAGCATGCCCTGATCCTTTAGAAGATCAGTGCTGTATTTTCTTTGAGATACAAATATACCTCTATTTGTTTGATCAATTTCCAATCCCAGAAAATATCTAAGAGCTCCCAAATCTTTCATGTTGAAGTGAGAACACAGAAGTTCTTTGAGGTGGCTAATCTCATGCTTGTCATTTCCAGTTATCAAGAGGTCATCAACATAGACCAGGATTGCAGTAATAGATTCACCAATGCTTAGTTGTAGGCGTCGCTCGATGTGCGCCTACGTTAAAAGCATGTTGTGAATATGCTTGGCACTCATAGGAAGTGGGAATTGACATTACGATTAGGGACAACGATTAGGGACAAATAAAGTAGGGAGCCGCCAACAAGTTTTTAAGGAACTTGTAAACCGTTCACGGATCATAAAAAGGCAACCACGATAAGGGACAACGAAGGCAACAACGATTGACCCGTGAAGGTTACACCCCATTCATAATCCATGAGATTACTAACTCCATATGGTTCGGAACCACGAAAGGAGGATCGGGGATGATGGTACGAAGTGATTCATGGAGTCACATTCGCCCGTATTGGCCTCTACTCGATTCTTATATTGAAAAGCATTCCTGTGATCTCAAAGGCGTACAAACAATAATTCAATTCGCTCCAAATTATTATTTAACTAAATCGGTTTAATATTAATGCACACATAATTCTAAAATATTGGTGATCACTTGAATTAACAACAAGATTAAAAAGGAACCTAAACCGGTTGTCCAAATTATCTTATTAGGCGTGATTTTCAATTACATATTCCCTTTAACATGAAATATGGAAATCATAAAAATAATAGAATAAACATTAATATTAAAACCAATTTAATTAGGATTCCAACAACATAAAATTGTTAGAAAAATAATAATAGTAATAAAAGAGCATGATCCTTACTTTGAATCTGTTTGTTTGCAACTACAAAATAATAAACGAGTTAGTAACTTCAAGGAAATAATAAAACAATAACTAAATTAAATTAAATGAAATAAGGTTGATTTTGGGGCCAAACCCTCAAACGATTCTACCTTTCACGCCTTGGCTTAAGGACAGAACCTCGAGTAAAATATGGACTCCTTTGAGTGCTTGAAGAAGGAATTTTGAAGTAAAAAGGGTAGGCTAGTGTTTAGGTTAATAGCATAGAATAGAGAAAATAGAATAACAAAATTCTGGTTGCCCCGTACATCAGAAATGAGGGGGTATTTATAGGGAAAATGTGCTGAGGGAGCACACGGAACCCTAAAATGATAAAAACCCTAAAAAAGTATCCCGTGACACGGTCAGACTGTACCGTGACACGGTCAGACTGTACCGTGACACGGTCAGACTGTACCGTCAGACGGTACACATTCCCGTTACACGG